>NW_004949144.1:539622-541462 GCF_000317375.1 Microtus ochrogaster
AAACTGCTTGGCCCTGATAAGTTAAAACATAGGTGGGAGGAGTAAACAGAACAGAATGCTGGGAGGAAGAGGAAGTGAGCTGAGGGATGCCATGCTCCCCTCTCCCAGGCACACGTGATAAAGCTGTGACCCAGGATGGATGTAGGCTAGAATCTTCCCGGTAAGCAAAACTTGTGGTGCTACATAGATTATTAGAAATGGGTTAAGAGGCTAAAACTAATGGGCCAGGCAGTGTTTAAATGAATACAGTTTGTGTGTTGTTATTTCAGACATAAGCTAGCAGGTGGCCGGGGTGCTAGGGATGCAGCCCCACCACTCCTATTACTACAGAATGGTGGCACCCAGACGTGATGGACTAAATCCACTTAAACCTGAGATGGCTTAAAAATAAGGGAGAGAGAGTTCAACACAGATTTTTGCTGTTTGTTAGTGGAGTGCTATAGAGAGATTTTTGTGATTCGGCAACAGCAGCAGAAAAAACGCTGCATCATTTTAAAGCGCAGCTTCTTGGGGCTGTGCCGCCAGTGCAAACTCTGGCTTTAAAGCATTTCAATGGCTTTTATGGGACTGGATGTATCTGTTCCCGCTTGGGATCAGAAGGAGTGTGTTCTAAGACGATGCAGATGGCTCAGTGCTCCCCGCCTGCACCTGGGCAGATGGCAGAATCAGGCTTAGGCAGATGGAAGAGCATGGTGGATTCCTGCCGCCATACAGAGACATGTTTTCAGACTGTGCAGTGCTCTCCATGTCAGATTTGGCTGTAACTTGGATGAAAAGAATTTCTGTGCTGCACGCTCAGTCTCAGAATTAAAGTGCTGAGTGCTGCTCCTACCTGGCCGCCCCAGAGCTAGCACAAAATGGTACGTCCTCCATTTTGGAATTTTCCTGACTCAGCAGCAGGAAACAAACCTGTGTTGTTTTAAAATGCTGGCTTTCTGGGCTGTCCTGCCAGGGAAAACTCTGACTGTTTGAGGCAGGAGGGCTGACTACAGACAGAGGACTTGTGTGCTGTCTGTGGACATAATGCTGTAGCTTACTTGTTGGCAGGGACCTTGAAATGCCATAGACTTGTGGCAATAAAAGTGGCTAAAGCGGTACCTCCTCCATGAGGCTGGAAAGCTAAGGAATGGGCTGAATCCAGCCATCAAAGCCACAGCTTTAGTCCTACTGAGATTGCTTGGTAAATTAAAGACTCATGTAGTCAGAAAAAGAGAGATATAGAGTAAAGAGAGATTCAAAGACAAAGAAAAATTTTAAATGATTTACAGTGTGTTAAAAATATGTGCAGGCTAAAAGTTGAAGTTCTTAAAGTAAAAAAAAAGTAAGAGAGTTGTTGGGTGTGGTAGTACATACCTTTAATCCCAACACTTGGGAGGCAGAGGGAGATTGACCTCTGTGACTTCAAGGTGTGATAGCACACACCTTTAATCCCAGTGCCTATAAGGCAGAGACAAACAGATCTCTGTGAGTTCACGGTGTAGTAGTGTACACCTTTAATCCCATTGCCTGGGAGGCAGAGACAGGTGGATCTCTGAGAGTTCAAGGACAGCCTGGTATATAGAGTTATTCCAGGTCAAAGATACAGAGAACCTGTCTCAAAAAGCAAAAAATAAAAGTAAAAATAAACAAAATAGAGGTTAAAATAAAGCACACAAAGATGGAAAATACACAGAAAATCTTGATACTGTATGCTATTATGTTTTCTTTGAATTGTTTGAATGCTGAGAAAAGAGCAACAGCTGCTAAAAGATATTTGTTTATAAATGCTGATGAACTAATCCAACATAGATATTTTGAAAATGCCTTGACTTTAAAATTTGGATCTAAGAGCTGGGTGGTG
>NW_004949144.1:542837-546934 GCF_000317375.1 Microtus ochrogaster
AAAAAGGGGAAGTGATGTGGGAGTGTCATATATCAATCTGTTGATTTCATTGGTTAAGCAATAAAGAAACTGCTTGGCCCTGATAGGTTAAAACATAGGTGGGAGCAGTAAACAGAACAGAATGCTGGGAGGAAGAGGAAGTGAGCTGAGGGACGCCATGCTCCCCTCTCCTGGGCACACACGATGAAGCTCCGACCCAGGATGGACGTAGGCTAGAATCTTCCCAGTAAGCGCACCTAGCGGTGCTATGCAGATGATTAGAAATGGGCTGAATTAATATGTGAGAATTAGCCTAGAAGAGGCTAGATAGAAATGGGCCAAGCAGTGTTTAAAAGAATATAGTGTCCGTGTAATTATTTCCGGGCATAAGCTAGCAGGCGGCCGGGGTGCTGGGGACGCAGCCCCGCCGCTCCTGTTACAACATTTCTGCCTTTTATTTCTCTCACATCTGTTCCTGTTGCTTAATAATTCTAATCTTCATGCTCCTACCCTGGAATGAGTGAATCCCTGGAGGCTCATCCATGACAAGTATGTTTTCTTCATAGCTTTGTAATAGTTGCATGTACAGAATACAATCTGTCATGTGAAGATGAGAATGTGATGTTAGAAGATGTACCTAGAGGTGGATGAAGCTGTCAGCTGTGAGTGCATTAAGAATTGTCTATACCTCAATTTCAGATAAAAAATCTGGAGACAGAGGTTGCTCCCACATGGGATTCTGTTAGTAATGACTGAGAAAAGGAATATTTGTTAAATGTGTTTGTAGCTATTTCAGGGGACCCAAAGAATTTCTTTCTCAGCAACCATATTAGGTGGCTCACAGCAATCTGCCACTGCAGTTTTAAGGTATCAGATGTTCTCTTCTGGCCTCTACGGGCACCTGTGCTCACATGACAAGACAATACCAAACCCATTATCAAAGACAAAAATCAGTATTTTAAAAGTATGATGGGAATTTGTAAAATAATATATAATTTAGTTTTCAAATTAAATGTTATAAAGTTTTATGAGATTGGGTGCCAGATGGCAAGGTATAACTGCTTTTTATTTACAAGATGAACAAAGTTGTTTGAACTGTCAGATATACTTTTGGTTTTAATTTTATTATTTTTGTCTTTTGTAGACAAAATTATAACACATAAAATACCATGTTTATTTTATTTCTTAGTTTTAATGATTTATAAAATATCTTATTTATATTAGATTATAAAACACAATGATTTGAATATTCAAAACACCAAGTAATTGTGATGTTATCTGATATTTCAATTTCCAGATGGAGAATGCCAATGATCTAAGAGTTAGCCTGTTACTGTCTTAAGCTTTGAGATAAATGCTTCATTATATTATTTGAGGTAGCACTAGAATAAATCCTGTCATAATTTTGACGTGTTGTACATTCGATGAGTTTAACCATTATATAAATTCATGCATCTATACGTATACATAGGCCATAGTAAGAATCACATCCTTTAAAATTTCCTGGTTTTTCCCCTCTGCGAATAGTCATCATGATTCCATGATTACTGAAAAAAAAATAAAACGACATATGATTTCTGCTTCTAAAGATTTCCCTTTCTTAGAATGATACTTTGGGAGGAGAGATGGTAGATAAGAAAGTGTCCCCTTTCATTCAACATAATGTTCTTGAGATTAATCCATATTTCGTCAAGGAGTTGTATTGTATTTATGGGTGAGGCATAGTTGTTTGATAATCACTCAGAAGATATACATCTTTTTTTGCCTTGGGCACCAAAAGTAAGAGGATTGGGAAGATGTTAGATGCCAGCTTTCACCTGGCTCCATGGTGATGGTAGTGAGGAGTAGGCTAAGGAGGGAGGTCTGCCTGCCTCCTGGGATCACATTAATGTCTGGATAAGATATCTATGTACCAAGGGCCATATGTGGATCTCTGGGCCTACAGTAGCTAGGGTCTATGTTTATATCTATGATTCCTGTTGCTGTTGAGTGCCATGCTGACTCTAGGGGGCTAGACTGCCTCTTGAGGCTGAGATGAGGTTCAGAGCCATTCTGCTACTGGGACTATACTGATCTTCTGGCTTTTGCTGTCACTTAGGGCAAGAGTAACATCCAGGCTTGGGCTGCTGCAGGGGACCATGTCTGTGCTTGTGAACCTAGTGCAGCTGAGGTCTATATAGATACCCATGTTCCCAAGGTGCTACCAAAGTCATATAAAGCCTGAGGTCTGGGCCACATCCTGAGGCATTGTTGATGTCCAGAGGCCATGCTGCCATCATGAGTTCCATAGCTACTGTTGGGCCCTAAAGCCCCACCAAGGAGGAGGCCGCCCCAAGAGACACTCCTGGCACAGTTGATGCAATAGCAAGAGGAATTTTCATTCTGCCACGGCAGAGGTCCCTGAGCCTTGAGTGGAGAAGGACGCCTGCTTTGTCTATTACGAGCTCTTCTAAAGGAAAAACCATAAAATCAGGGAGGGGGTAGTACAGAATCAAAGGGAAAGTCCAAAAATCATTTGTCAACTATTTTGACTAGTTCATTCAATGGTCAGCTAACTCTACTTGATCAGTGTTATGGCGATTACAAGGAGGAACACCTGGAGGTCGTTTCACCCCAGTTCCAGGGTCTGGGCCTATTGAAGAAAGACTACAATGGGTATGGAAAGTATTCAAAGCTCCAGTGCACGCGTGGTTGGTTATGAGGGTCCTGGTTCCCAGGAAGGGGGTGTACAATAATGCTAAGGGCCTGGTACCCAGGTAGGGGGGTGCAGTAATGCTAAGGTGCCTCAAAGTCTTTCACTACTACTCAGACCAAGGATGTTGACCAGGCCAAACTGCTGCCTGAGGCCATGTCTGGGTTCATGGTCCAGTGGCAGTTGGGGTCTGTATTGATCTATGTGGCACAGTTTATCACTAGGGCCCATAAAGATGTTCATGATATGAGCCTAAATCACAGCAGAGGTCATACAGATTGGTGGACTGTGCTACCACCCAGGTCCAAGTTTCCATTCAGGTCCAGGCTACTGCCACGGGACATGTCTGGATCTGCAGCTGTGTAATGGCCAGAGTCCAGATTGACATATGTGTCTCTGGTTGCCCCTAAGTGTCATGAACTAAGAACTCCAGGGTCAAACCAGCAACCTGAGTCTGGATTTGTGACTGAGGATGCATTCATATCTGAGAGTCTTCGCTGCTACTCAGTGATATGGCTATGTTTAGGCCCGAGTTGCAGCTGAGGATCATGTCAGAGTCTGTGGCCCTACTACAGTCATGCTCTGTGCTGATGGCCAATGCTTCTGTTACCGTCGAAGGCCTTTCAGACACCCAAGATCAAGGGCCAAGTTATTGTCTTGGGGCCATGCTGCTGCTGGGAGATACGGTGATGTCCAGATCAAGCTGCTGCTATGAACCATGTTGGGGGCCACGGTTCTACTGTGGCTGGGGGTGTGACCTGAAGTCCGACTCCTGCACTGTCACTAATGGTTACATAGAGTCACAGGGCTGGGGCTCCAATCTGAGGCCTTGGTAGTGTCCAGTGATCACACAACTGCCATAACCATTACCACCTGAGTAATCTTTTCCTCCACCTAGAGCCACGATGTCATCAGGGCCTGAGCTATGACCAAGGGCCAAAGTATGGGTCTATGTTCCAGCAGAAACTGGGGTCTGTGTTGACATGTGTGGCCTGTGGCACCTCAGGAGGTCTTAGGAATCATACAAGATGAAATCAGAGGACTATACTGAGACAGTCTTACCCTTCATTGCTTTGGGAAAACTGGCCATGCTTCTTACCACTCAGTACAGCAAGAGAGCCAGATCCTTCACTTCAAGAGGGAATCTCCCTACTCCTCACCACAGGCAAGGGGTGGACCTACCCTGAGGGCATGCATGTTGGGGATCTGACTTTGCCACCACACTTGAGGTGAGTGGCCCCAGTGGCTCAATCTGACCTGACTAGCTAACACCCAGTACAACAGCTGGGCCTTGGATTGAATCTCTCTGGCATCTACTCCATCTAGGTCCCACTGTGAAGGCGTAAGTCACAAACAATGCCACAGCAGTTTGGAATTATGATTAATAGGGTAGTATTTATTTAAAGGGGAAAAAACTTACAGATCA
>NW_004949144.1:554574-563767 GCF_000317375.1 Microtus ochrogaster
CTGGTATCTCAGCGGCTATAGGCTGGAGGAGCAGAAGGACCTCTTGCAACACCACTGGAGCTCATGAAGGTATTGGTCCTGCTGAATGATACCTGCAAGATCTCTAAGACACAGGATACCCCAGAAGCGACTCAGTGAAGATCCAGTGATTATGGTGAACCATAAACCAGAGGCCTTGAAACAGACCATGATTCATTGCAGTGGACAGTTGCCAGTCAAACTGAAGGGACAAAGGGGTATACTGAACGACATATTGACATCTCCAATGCTATCAGAATGGATGAAGAGATGATGGAGAAACATAAGGGAAGGAGAAGCAGAGATTTTGCTATTTCAGATGGGTTTTTTGTTGTTCTTGCTGTTCTGTGTTGGTTTAATGGTTTTTTTCCTCTTTCTATTTCTTTCTTTTTGTTTTGTTCTTGCTTTTGCTTGCTTGTTTACTTTGTTTCCTCTTGTTTTTTTGGGGGGGGAATGAAACAGGGATTAGGTTCTTTTTTTTCTTTTTGGGGGTGTGCAGCAGAGATGAGTGGAGAATATGGAGGGATCAGGAGAAGAAACTACCAATGATTCAATAAAATAAAGTGCTAAAAATTAATGTTTACATTGTATTCTTATACATAGATAGCTAACATTACTGGCTTGTAAATATTACCATGTTTAATCCCAGGAACCGTAGCACATTTTTTATGCTTAAAGAAAAAGAAGAGATCATGATTCTCTTTCAAGAACTCACAGAAGCAAAGTGAAACACTTGAAACATCAGTACACCGATGAGTTGCTCCCAGCTTTATCATGGTCATGCAGCCTTGCGCCATGACCTGTAAGAACTGGATTCATCTCTCTCTCTGTATATATCAGCATTTGTGAATACTTCAGTGCCTTGGATTGAATTTCATATTTCCTTATAAGTAAAGCCTGTGCTGTCCTTTATGTGACCAGTGTTTGCAGATTCCTAGTGCCATTATGATGGAGGAGGGTCATCTGTCTATCTGTTGCTTTCATTGGTTAATTAATGAAGAAACTGCTTGGCCTGATAGGGCAGAATTTAGATAGGTGGAGTAGACCAAACAGAATGCTGGGAAGAAGGGAAGTGAGCCAGACGCCATGATTCCCCCTACCCGAGATAGACACAGGTTAAGATCTTTCCTGGTAAGCCACTACCTCGTGGTATTACACAGATTATTAGAAATGGGTTAATGAAGATGTGAGAGTTAGCAAGTAAGAGGCTAGAGCTAATGGGCCAAGCAGTGTTTAAAAGAATCCTGTTTCTGAGTTATTATTTTGGGTAAAGCTAGCTGGTGGCCGGGAGCTGGGAGGCAGGAAGTGCCCTGCCGTTCCATCTATACCATTAAGCTCTAGGGAATATCACTACATTTTTTTTTCCTAAATATAATAGAAAACTCTCATTTGCTCCTGGAATCAAAAGATATAAAGTAGTATTTTTCAGACCTGTGAGATTAAAATTAAAAAGCTCCAATACAGTGTATCTACTTATTCAGACATTGTAAATATCTAAAGCTAAAAAATATTACTGTAGAATATTTATTTTGCGTGAGTGAATATAGAACTATCATGAGGAGAGTCTTGGGTTGAGAAGAGACAAAGGAAGGGGATATCCAAGCTCTCTGCTTTCCAGATATCATAGGGGATATGAATATGATAACATTATCTGGCTGGTGTGGCATGGGTGGTTGATCCAGAGGTTACAAATGTCACTTGTAGGCAGCTACATTATATGCCTCTCATACCTATATAAAGTTTGTGACCTTCTGTAAGGAAAGATCTTGATATAAATAGGAACTCCTATTTTACAACCTAAAGCAAACTGTTCTAATCCAAAATGGAAGAGAAGACCAACCTGAAGATGAGATTAAGAAATGGTAAAAGTAATTGTCCTTTTAATGAGATATGTGCTTACGAACCTAAAAGGCTTCCCACTTAGATGATTGGCTCACAGGGTTCTCCTGCAGTGCCTTTCTGCTTCCTCCTTTCTACCCCAGAAAGCAAGAAGATTACTAAAGAAGTAGATAACCACCTTGTTCTTTAGGTCAGGGAACCTAAGGTTAGGGGGAACTACATCTAGAACACCTTCCCCCAAAATGTGGTTGGAACAAGCAAAAAAAATTGATAAATAAAAACAAGAGAAGATTTAGTAAAGTGAAAAGAGAAAATACATGTAGAAGGTTCAAGGTTTGCCCAGCAGAAAGAACAACAACAAAAATCTGTATTCTAATTCCGCCAATGTTTTCATTGAGGTGGGAATAAAGACTATGTATTCTGCTCTGGGATGTGAGCCTAGCATGTAGAAAGTTCTGTATCATGTCACTCCAGTCAAGGAAACAAATAACTGACGATATTCCACAGCTGTCAGTTTTGAGTGATGATCAATTAAAGTCTGGTCTATTTTGGCTCAAATTTAAGCTTGCTTGAGATAGGAAATAGTTACCCTGTTCACTACCACAACATTTCCTTTTAACTCTTTCTAACTTTGCATACAAAATGTATAACAAGTTGAATTTATTCCCTTCATTCTGCTTATTAGGTTTTGGGATAGTTTAGGGCCCCCAGATACTCACCCAGTCCTCTTTGGATTAAGCATTTGCAAACATTTTGAGGATTGCTTTTTGATATATTAGCACTTGCAGATATCTTGAAAATCCCAGTTACTCCACTCACTGCCTAGATTTTTTTCTGATGTCCTCTCTTTCCATCTCCCTGCTGCTTATGGCTGCTGACATCTGGAGCTCACCTACTCAGCAAATCAAATAACCACTTTCCTTTCTCAATCATTCCCTTCTGCCTCAAATTTTGAACTTCCTTGATAATGCTATATAAGATTGAGAATATGGAAAAAGAACTTTGTACGCTGCCATTGGGAACAATACAACTTTTTAAATTTGTAAATCAAATTTGAAAATTAATTGTAAATGTCCAAGTGTTCTGTATGCCACCTGAAAAATTTTGAGTGATTAATAAAATGCAAAGCTTTTCATTTCATAAATTGCTAATTTACTAAATATTTTTTATCAGGTAGATTAATAATATTTTATATTAGTCAAGGTTAAGGCAATATTTAAAATATTTTATTAATATGAATTTTTCAAATTAATCATCTTACTTAAGTCTGTATTTTTGAATTCTGATTTCTTCTTTTCTTCTGGCAGAGAAATGTTGACTCTTTAAAATGAATCTCTCTTTCATTGTTTGAAGCAAGTTTCCGCTCTCAGAGTGGAAAAAATGGAGGCTCAGTTCCACTGGAATCTGAAGTTTTGTTGACAAACACAAACCTGTACCACAAATCTTTTGCGTCTTCAGTGGTTTAAAAGACTCTTGAACACAAAACCTCCTTTCAATTTTATATTTGCTGAATCAGACTTTTGGAACTTTGTACTTTAGAGCTCAAGTTGGCACAACCAAATTTCCTAAATCTGAAACATGCCAAAGATGCAAAAGAGTGGGAAAGAGTATTTCTTAATTTGCATATCAGCAAATTTGAGCTTGGTTTCCACATCATCTGCTGAATATTATAGCCCAAGGCAAACATATAAAAACATTAGTTAGGACTCATCGGAGAACTGCAGAAAAATACCTAACATGAATATGTGCAAATTCAATGCCAAATGGGAGATGACTGTCTTGCTTTAAAATAGGAGACGGGAGAAAGAGCAGGACAAAGAGGAGGAAGAATTTAGCTGCACATTGAACCATATGCCAGACATTTAATCAGCACATGATAGGCGGTGATATTAGACTTTGAGTTTTCTGTGTTTCAACATGGGACCTATACTGCACAGCATCTCCACTACTGTAGTAGTTGCAGAGTTCATTTTGGGGAATTTGAGCAATGGATTGATAATGGTGAAAAACTGTATTGACTGGGTCACTAAAGGAGAACTTTCTCCAATGGATCAAATCCTCATTATCTTGGCCATTTCCAGAATTACTCTCATCTGGGAAGTACTATTTATTTGGGTTAAAACTCAACCAATTTCATTTATTACCAAAGAAGAATTAAAAATAGCTATGTTCTGCACTATACTCTCTGGCCACTTCAATCTCTGGTTTGCCACAGCCCTTAGCATCTTTTATTTACTCAGAATAGCTAATTTCTCCTGGCAGATCTTTCACTACTTGAAATGGAGACTTAAACAACTGATTGTGGGGGTACTGCTGGGAAGCTTGGCCTTCTTGCTTGCAAATCTGATAAAAACGAGCATCACTCTTGAAGAGAGATTCCATCAATATGGAGGAAACACAACTGTGAATTCCGTGGAGACAGAGTTTGCACTATTTTCAGAGCTGTTCTTATTCAACACACCTATGTTCTCTCTAACACCATTTTCATTGGCCTTGATCTCTTTTCTCCTGTTAATCTTTTCTTTGTGGAAACATCGACAAAACATGCAGCTCAATGCCAGAGGACAAGGAGACCCCAACACCAAGGCACACACAAATGCCATGAAAATTATAGTCTCCTTCCTCCTGCTCTATGCTACTTACATTCTGTCCCTTCTGACAGCATGGATTGCTGAGAAGCATCACATTGAACTGATTCAAATTATTTGCATGATAACTGGACTCATGTATCCTTCAGCCCATTCATTAATCCTCATTCTAGGAAATTCTAAATTAAAGCAGACTTCTCTTTTGATACTGAGGCATCTGGGATGTAGACTGGAAGAACAGAAAATCCCAACTACATGAAGCATCTAAACAACATGCTTTGTTGTAGAGAAAAAACAAATCTATGAGCAAGTAGTTCAAGAACTTTTTTTTCCTTTGCCATAAAATTTATTATTGTAAGCCTATATCGTTGACTCAGGAACAGAAAACATAGTTATTTTAATGCTTAATTTCAATTAAATCAAAACAGAAGTAATAGTATGCTATTTTACCCAGAACTCCTTTAATCCCAGCACTCAGAAGGAAGGTAGATCTCTGAGTTCAAGGCCAGTATGGTCTACATAGTGGTTTTCAGGACAACAAGGGCTACAAATTCAGCTCAACATGTTCAAATTTTGAAAGATCTTCTTTCATAAAATTATTTGCATTATATTTGAGAAATCATGGGACAAGAGTCTCTGGAGTTTTATGCAAATCACAAAAGCTCCACTATAACCATTTTGCCTACAGATAAATATATCCTAAAAAGAAGTGAGTAATAATGGTAAGAAACTAAATCAGCTTGATGGAAATACTGGGTAACAGATATCTGATTATGAATCTACATTATGTATTCTTGGTTCTGGTTGCTATAAACACATCTTATTTTAAAGCATGTAGATCCTATTCAGCAAGTATATAGGCTGTAATAGTATATATGCTATATTCAAAATAGTAGAATTTATTTACCCATTTTACTTACTTTTCCTGTTGCTGTAACAAAATGTCTTAATTAAAATAAATTTATGAAGAAAGTTTTATTTCAGCCCACAGTTCAAAAGTATTGTATTCCTTTTTTTCTAACACCATGAAGATCACTGCAGTCTTTTTTCAAAGTGTATATACAATTCATCTTACCTAAAAATGTTAAATATTTTTGATGAACATTTTTGTATTATATACAATTTATAACCTTTTAGAGGAAATCATGAATAGTTACCCTTACCAGTTAGAAACGGCTACAATTAGTTATTTATATTCTACTTTTGAACTTCAAACCTGTTGGCTGTAAGTGACCCATTTTATGTTATACATTGGAGGAGGCACTTGATGTAATTATTTTATTAGATCAAGAAACTATGTTTACTTGAATTAAGGATTTTGAATGAAGTTATTTAGAACTGAAATAGAGAAGTTTTGGCTTATTACTTTTGCTCATAATTACAGTGTATAAAATGATTTATAAGTATGAAAATAGTGTGTTAAAGTTAAACCTTTTCATTGATCAATCTTACCTCAGGGTTTTGAAATTATAGTAGTTACTTTACTGACCCTACTTCATTGACCCAGAATAGCCCTGCAAATTGCAAACATGGAAATCATGGAGCCTATATGGGTCTGTGGAAATATGTTTTGGTTGTTGCTTGGTGTTTTTGTAGAACTCCTAATAGTAGGAGTGGAGGTATCTCTGACCCATTTGTTTGCTCTTGGGACTTTTTTCCTCCAGCTGGGTTGCCTCATCCAGACTGATAAAAGGATTTGTGTCTAGTCTAATTGTAGCTTGTTATGCTTTGTTCAGCTGATATCTCTGGGAGGGCTGCTCTTTTCTGAAGGGAAACAGAGGAGGAGAGAATATGGAGGATAGGGGACATGTTAGTAGGGGGTAGGTATTGGGGGGAACAGAGGGAGAGAAAACAGAGGTTGGAATTGTGTGAGAGAAGAATTTTAAAAAAACTCAAAAACCCTTATCCATATGTTACTTCCAACCTTTATGGTGGATATTTGTTTTTCTCACAGTTGCTTTCTACATGTTGGCTGCTTTCAGCAAATGAAAAAAGACTAACATAATTAATAATAATATGATAATATAAAACTATGGCCTTTCTATTAAACTATGTTGTACATCTGCATAAATGTGTAAATTAAACCAAACAATTTAAAATGAGTATTATTAGCATGCAATGACTATAACAAAATAAAAAATTTCCTATGATTATATTATTGTGGTTCCCGGGTGGTCCTGGTAAATGGTATTCCAGAGCTGTAATGGATAGTACATTGAAGATAAGCCACTTTACCTTCTGATGACCTATAAATTTTTTCCAGTCATTGACCATTATAAATAAATTTATTGGTATTAACTATTCTAGGTCAGAGATTCTTCAGCTCTAATCTTCATTTTAATTTACTTAAATGCACATAAAGGAGTTATATTTGCTGCTATTGTTTTTCCTGAAGTTTCAATCTTTAAGAATTGTAATGTGTTGCAGGGCGGTGGTGGCGCACGCCTTTAATCCCAGCACTCGGGAGGCAGAGGCAGGAGGATCTATATGAGTTCGAGACCAGCCTGGTCTACAAGAGCTAGTTCCAGGACAGGCTCTAAAGCCGCAGAGAAACCCTGTCTCGAAAAACCAAAATAAATAAATAAATAAATAAATAAATAAATAAATAAATAAATAAATAAATGGAATTGCAATGTGTTCATTTGATTTCTTTTAACTTTGCATGCCGACAGGCAAATCATTTTCCTTGATATCAACTGCAATCATTTATAGGTGGATCTTTATAAATTTAATTCAATCATTCTCAATATAGGATTGTTAGTCACATTATAAAGATGATTGTATCAATTTGGCTAAATTTTAAATTGTTTCTGATAATCAAACGCTATTTGATTTTGAGAAAGAAATAAACCCTTCCAAAACCATAAGATTTTCATGTTTCTGGAATTGCTGATATTTTTCCTAAACATACAGTATTCTGATTCATTTTTTTCTCAGCCTAATTAAAAATTAATGCAATCAAAATACTACTAATATCATCCAAATGTAATATTTTCCTATGGTATGAGAAAATTCTTAAATATGTTGTATTCCTCGTGAACAATTTAATAACTGTTTACTCTTCTTATTTTGTTTATAATGAGTTAAATATCAGTTGAAGAAGGATTTAAATATTGATTCAATGTTTTATTAATGTTAAAATTATTTTATATTATCATACATTTTATATAATTATACATTACAATCATTATGTATTTTAGTTATAGGTCCTAAAACTTATTATTACTAATTCAATGTTTCAGCACCACATATAGTAAACACTGAACAAAGTGCTGATCAAATTATTATATTAGACACTTGCTTCAAAATCAAAACCTCACATTCTCATTTTTCTTAAAGAATTGTGCTATATCTGCTTATATGGTTTGTTTATTTGTCCTGCTGAAATTACCGGGTGTGAGCCAGAACAGATCACAAAACACACAACAAAACCCATATGAAGAGTTTATTAAAAAGAAAAACATGTGCATAAAGGCCTGAGAAAGTTTCAAGGAGAGCATGGAGTGGACATGTCTAGCTTTTAAAAGCTACCTCGTGTATACACACAGGGCCTTACTTAGCTGGGTCATGCATAGGTGATGTGATCATGTTGAATTTATGTCACATAAGGCCTGAGGATCCTGAGTGGCTATGTAATTTGCCTGACTGCTTGTTGGTGCATGGCTGGCCCTGGAATGTCGAAGTACTAGCCACAGCACTGTGTGATGGGAACCATAACACCTGTGGTCATAGAAGGGTGTATATTGATAAAAGGTTTTTATATCCCAATAAACCTCTCCACTAATGCAATAATCAAAATCAGACCAAATAAAACTGATTTTTTAAAAAGAAAAAGCCCAGGTTTAATGGATGCCAGTGCTCCCAGGTGCCCTCATAGGCCCCCAGAGAGGAGATGGGGAAGGAAGACCAGAAATCTACATGTTTGCTGTCTGGGGAGCAGTTTAAATACCCTGTGGGAGTGGTCTTGAACATCACTGAGGAGGGGCCACCATTTGGCGGGCTTTTTTGGGGATGGAATCTGGACTGAGGCAACTCCCACAGGAGGAGCTTGTGATGGGACTTTCTACCCAAACATTCTAGAAGTTTTGGATATATGGATGCCAGGGGCTGAGGTGAAGCCTTAATCCAAACATTCCATACTCTTTGGGCATATGCATGTCAGCAGCTGGGGTGACACTTTCAACCAAACATCCCATACTCTGTGGGTATAGAGGTACCAGTTCAATTCTGGCTACTTCCTATAGGTGTAGAAGGAGCAGTGGGCTGTTTTACGCCATCCGGCGAGCTTTACCCAAAATAATTACTTGGAAACTGTATTCATTTAAACACTGTCTGGCCCATTAGATCTAACCTCTTATTGGCTAGGTCTTACGTATTGATTCAACCCATTTCTTATAATCTGTATGTCACCACGGGGTAGTCTAGCTTACTATCCAAATATAAACTATCATAAGAAATTAAATGCATATATTTTCAGTGTAAAAGCCAGAATAAATGAACTGGGGAATGTGGTTTAATTGATAGTTCTGTACCTTAGCATATATGAAGTTTGATCCCCTGAGATTGATCCCTAGATTATCTTACAGTTATCATTACTGTGATAAAACATCATGACCAAAGCAATTTGGAGAGGAAATGGTTTGTTTGGCTTACACTTCCATATTACTGTTCATCAGTGAAGAAAATCAGGGTAACACTGCTTTCCAAAGTGGTTGCACAAGTTTGCATTCCCACCAGCAATGGATGAG
>NW_004949144.1:564439-566883 GCF_000317375.1 Microtus ochrogaster
AAATTTAAAAAAAGATTTAAAAAAAAGAAAAAAAAGGAAATCAGAGCAAGAACTCAATCAAGGAAGAAACCTGGAGGCAGGAGCTTATGTAGTAGCCATGGAAGAGTGCTGTTTACTGTAATGCAAGCTTCATAAAGGCAAATCCTGTAGACTGCTAGTGCTGTGAGATACTGCTCTTGTACACTATAAGGATTTGTCACTTGTATTAGTTTAGTAATACACTGATTAGCCAGTAGCCAGACAGGAACTGTAGGCAAAGTACCTGGCCTAAGAGGATTTGAGGAAGAAGAAAGGCAGAGAGTCAGTCACCAGCTAGATTCAGAGAAAACAAGATGAGAATGCCTCACGAAGAAATGATACCAAGCCATATGGCTAAACATAGACAAGAATTATGGGTTAATTTAAGTTGTAAGAGCTAGTTAATAATGAGCATGAGCACATAGGTCAAGCAGTTTATAATTAATATAAGCCTCTGTGTGTTTCTTTGGGACCAAATGGCTGTATAAACAGGTGAGACAGGAACTTCCATCCAATTTAAAACTTGTAAAATCATGTAAGAGAATATATCTTCATTTACAGAGAAGAAATAAGGATCCTGCATCACTTAAGTTTACTGCTGAAGGATTCCTTCCTATGAAAGGGAATGCACTATCTATTATAACTTATTTTGTGCTGTTGAGGTAATATTTCTTTTCAAAGAAAATACCACTGAACTCCTTTAGTAGACAGTGTTGCATTTTTGATTGACAGTCATCACAGGAAGTAGACATGCAAAAAATTTAGTGTGCATAAACTCATCTAAAACTCAGGCACTGAAAAAAAAACTTCAGTCAGAAAATATATAACAACCAAGGAACTTTCTTTGGACACTTTTCTTTCTGTCTAAATTAATCAATTACTGTCATTCTAGTAATACAGAAATTACTTCTGGAAGTTTAAGAGTGAGTTCATGGCATTTGATAAACTACATTTTAGTGGCACGAATGAAATGGTTCCTCATTAGATTTTCTCTGCATGAATTTCTCCTGGTTTTTCTTATGGTACAGAAAAGTTAATATATTCATAGAAAAGGGTGATTAATTCAAGGTTTTATGAAGGAAAACAAAAGTTACTGTCTCGTTACTTTGGCAGTGATTAACTGCATTGGTGAATGAGTTCCTATTATTTTCACCAATGTATGCTCAAGATAGGTAGAACCACCAACTACACTTTCTCTACTGAGAGATAGGAGAGTCTGTTACCTTTCCGAAATGGTATGGAATGTTTGGAGCTCCCACTTATTTATTTGATCTTGTGGTAGTAAATATGTAAGAGACCAAGAAGGTGAAAAAGCATTAAGCAAAAATTACATGGTTATCTAACTGAAGGACACTATAAATTCTTCAAAGAGGCACAGATAAAGATAAATCCATTCTAGTAATATATATACACCTTCATTATAGTCCTGATTGGTATTCTACTTTTCATTACTATTAATGTAAGCATCCTGAGGAGATATAACTACATAGCAAAACTTCCTAAGATCCCACTATTTTCCTTATAAATCACAAGATATGCAAACAGTTACATTTCTCTTGTTCACTATCACACACACTCTGCCTGTGATCACATCAGTTTGGAAGAATAAGATGTCATTGACAAGTGCCCCTTTTCCTCTTCAGCAACCCTCATGTTTTTTCCCACAAAATAACTATTTGTTCTGTTTTCTGATTTGGATAAGCAAGAAGCTAAAACAAGCTCTACTTTTAATTCTTTGGCAGTTGACATACTGGGTAAGAATGAAAACCTTTGCCGGATGGTGGTGGCGCACGCCTTTAATCCCAGCACTCGCGAAGCAGAGGCAGGTGGATCTCTGGTAGTTTGAAACCAGCCTGGTCTACAAGAGCTAGTTCCGGGACGGGCACCAAAACTACAGAGAAACCCTGTCTCGAAAAACAAAACAAAATAAAAAAAAAAAAAACCTTTTAATTCTAAAGACCTATAAACAGGATGTGGCATACCTTACGTTACACATGAAATTGATTGAGTGTTATTTATTCCTTTAATATTTTCTGTGAGAAATAAGCATATAAAAATTACAAAACAAAGCCAGGCAGTGGTAGTGCACTTCTTTAATCCCAGCCCTCAGGTAGGCAGAGTCAGGCAGATCTCTGTAAACTGAACACCAGCTTGGTTTACAGAGTGAGTTCCAGGATATCCAGAGATACACAGAGAAAACCTGTTTCAAAAAATGAAAACCAAACCAATACAAAGCAAATAAATGAACAAAAAAATCCCTTACAAAACAATTTGTACAACTATTACACTCAGGGATTTCTTTTTTTTTTATTGAGAAAAAAAAATTCCGCCTCCTCCCAGCCTCCCACTCCTTCCGCCCTCCCCCCACTCCTCTCCCCCTCCCTCTCAAGTCTGAAGAGCACTCAGGGTTCCCTGCCCTGTGGAAA
>NW_004949144.1:573223-580753 GCF_000317375.1 Microtus ochrogaster
GCCCCTGGATAGCACACACTCACCCATCCAGATGGGATTCCTCAGCAACTAAACAGGGCCACCCGATAGCCCAATGATCCGGTGACAAAAGGATGAACGGAGCAAGGGGGGGGGCGGTATTCAGAAGAGCATAGGAAGCCTGGCGCAGGAGCTGAAGGTGCCCAGGCTCCCTTACAGGAGGCAGGCACTCACCGCTCTGGGTGGGTAGCCTTAGAGTAGGAGCTTAAAACTGTTCTTTAGCACTGGTCCTAGCATACAGCAGGGCAGGGTTGGGGAGGGGTGCTGGGGGGCTGGGTGGTGCAAAAGGAAGACAGCCCTGCAGCAGGAGCTGGGGGAGGGGGGTTTGTGCTCTCTTCCGGGACAATCCGCCTACACTCAGGGATTTTTGTGGAAGAGGAATCCGAAAAATTTTAAGAGCCACAGGAAAAGGGAGTTGTCTATGGTATTGTGTCTCTAGGTAATGTCAGAAACTACCCCAAAAGTGTCACCATCGTGACTACCCAAACATGAGCTGGACAATAATAATGACAAACATTCTAAAGTTAACTGAGGAAAGACCATTAGGCATCAATCCTGGACAAAGAACTATAGGCAACCAAGGAATGCTGAGAGTGTGAGAAATAATGTTTCCCAGGAAAGAGCACAGCAATTGTTTATCCAATACTAAATGGTCAGCTCTAGAGATGCGCAAACTAACATACGTACTGAGTGGTTTACATTTATGTATTTATGTGTGTGTGTGTATTTATCTATGTATAAAACAGCAATTAATGGAAAAGGAACCCATGAATTTGAAAGAGAACAAGGAAGGTTTGGAAAAATATATAATGTTATTAGAATCTGAAAATATAAAATAGTTTTTTTTAAATAAGTAAGTACCTCTTAATATCAACAGCAAAATTCACTGAGAACAAAATCAGAGATATTCTCAAAATTTAATATACCTATAGATAAAACTAGCAAAAATGAGGAAAGTACTCTACAATAAAATGAGGAAAAACTATGATTCTTTTGAACTAAAAGGCAAACCTGTCAAGCAAAATATGCCCACTAGTGGCACAGTTCCAAGACATACTGCATTTACTTTTTGGCCAGGGTTGCTTTGGGGAACTGTAGTTGATTTAACACTTCAAAGAAGAACAGATTATCTACACATAACTGTAACATGAACAGGGCCTACTTGTTGGGGTTTCTGTCCCAACCGGTGCCCCACAGCTGGCAAGCCCCAAAGAAAATCATACAGAGATCTCCATAAGTTATAAAGCTGATTTGCCCATTAGCTCAGGCTACATATTAGCTCTAGTAGCTTGTTCTTATCCATGTTAGCCACACGGTTGGGTACCTTTCTCAGCAGGGCAGCTCACATCTTGCTTCCTCGGTTGTCTGTGCAGGACTACCAAAATTAACTTCCTCCTTCTCAGAATTCTCTTGTTCTCATTGCATCATTTCTACTTCCTATCTGGTTTTCCCACTTATGCTTCCTGCCTGGCCAATCAGCGTTTATTTAAAACATGATTGACAGATTATAGACAATTCTCCCACACCACATAACTCTCTGAAATGTGACTCTTGGAGCTCTACTTGCTGAGATTGTTGTTGATGCTTCCTGTTTGCCTGTCCTTTGTTTACTCTTCAGCTATCAAGGAGGATCAGATGTACACTATGTTATAATATAGCTCCCATCCTCACAAGTCAGCATACTCTTTGACATCATCCTTGTTGTCAAGGGAGTCATGGGATAGACACTGTTGGGAAGAGAAGCATACAATTTGAACACAGCTTTGCTGGACAAGAAGTAGACAAAGAATGACAAAGATTCTTACAGTGCCAATAAGCTGAATCATTTAAGTGTCTGTTTCATGTGACAGTAGAATTGTCTTCCTACTTTTACAGTTTCAAATGACAAAGTTCAAGTTGACTAAATACCTGCATATAATATCCTACAATATAAACACAAAACCAATGCTAAACATTTCCTTGACAACTAATATAACTTTTATCATGAGAAAGATGCATACTGCAAGTTGAATAGAAGAATATCCTAAATTATTAAAGTGAAAAAGAAACAATTTTAATTCAAATAAGTATCTATTGGTGAATGTGGGTGTGTTTATGAAAGCATGAATACACACATGTTGACAATAAACATACATACTCACATTTACAGAGTGTATTAGAAATGAAACAAAATATTAGATAATTGAATTAGAGAAAGAACATTGAGTAAAATGTATATGAGATGTAAAAGACATAATTTTTGAGCTTTAAAAAATATATGCACTGAAATGTCAGACATAGGCATCCTATTGCCTTTGATATTTATGAGGACTTTTGGAATACTTAACCCCAAATCTAAGGGAAAAATACAAAAAATGCAAATAAACCCATTTTTATATTGTGTCAGGGAAGTAGAAGTCAACATTCCCTTTAGTATCTGAGAAGATATGGATGAACCTTGGCTGGTCTCGGTGAGAAAATTTGAGATTACTGTGATCAAGTTAAGAAGTGAATAACTATAACATGCTGATTTTTGACTGGTTTGATATTGTGTATGTCAGTTTTAACACTGAAGAAATGACTTTTTTGTCAAATATATGGAGTGATTTAGACAAATTAAAAAATGTTAAGCAGTGATAAATGACATTTATGCACTGTCTTAAGAATGGGTGTGGCTTTACAGAGCATACTAATCATTTTAATCATGGGATTCATTGTTGATGTTTGGCTAGCTTAGTGAGCATCATGGACTGGGTCAAGAGAATAAAAACTCTTCAGTGAATCAGATACTTACAGCCTTACTTTTCTCCAGATTCATTCTCCTCTAAGGGTTATTTCTAGATTTTTTTGCTGTGTATAATTTACCCAGATATACTGATGGCTGAAAAGACATTAAAAATAAATTGTGTGGCATAGCCCCTGACCAATCATGTTAGTAACTGACTGGCTACCAACCTTAGCATCTTTATTTTCTTAAGATAGGCATTTTTTGAATTCTTTTTCTATACAAAAATTGGAGGTTTAAAAACGTGGTTTTCATGGGCTTTGCTGATACCCACTGTCCACTTGCTTTGAAATTCAATAATGTTAGTCAGTCATATTGATGCCTAGTTGAATAGACCAGAAGTCACATTTCTTTTGTTTTAATGTAAATGACTTTCTAACTTCTCCATGTTTGTTTTATTCACCACTTTTATCTTCAACTTCATTCTCTTCAGCGTGTATGTGGCCATTTTCCTCCCACTCATCTTCTCCCTGTGGTGACATCTGAAGATCATGCCACACAATGCCAAAGGATGCAGAGATGTCAGCTCCAAAGCCCATATAAAGTCCTTTTAATCCATCACCAGCTTCTTTGTACTTCATTGAACTTTCTCTCTCTAACTGTATGCACTTCGACTTTTGAAATGGATAACAATCTGATGACTTTCTTTGTGAGGGGTACAATCATAACATTTCCTGCTGTCAAGTTATTTGTCCTAATTATTGGAAATAATAAGGTCAGATAAGCCTTACATCCTGTGTAATAGTGGCTAAGTCTCAGGACTAAAGATACAGAACTCCCAGTTTCATAGAGAACTCCAAGGATCAGATTGCTTAACATAAAGAAAAATCACACATATTCTAATACTTATAAAGTTGTTCACAATGTATTTTACATTGTGGTTTTGCAAAAGTGTGCTTAGAATAAGGAATAACTATTTTTCTCCTTTTTAGTAAAATGTAGTAAAGTTAGAAGTCAGCTTTCTTACTCAACTGGCTTCTCTACTTAATTTACTAATTTTCTCTTGTCATCTGCAGCTATAAAAATCCATTACCTACAACAAGAATGTTCTTTGGGGCTACCAACCAGCTCCCACATCCTGACACAGAGACTTCTTATTGGTTAAGAATGTTCAGCCTTAAATGTTCTCTTATTTTATTTATTTTTTAAAAACTATCCTTTTCATTTTACATACCAATCCCAGCTCACACTCCCTCCTCTTCTCCCATTCTCTCTGCCTTCTCCCTCCAGACCCCATCCACTCCTTGCTTTGGGGAAGGTCCAAGGCTCTCCCTACTTTATCTAGGTTGAGCAAGGAATCTACCCAAAGAGAATGCATTCCCAAAAGGCCAGTACAAACAGTAAGAATAAATCCTGTTGCCACTACCACTGGCCCCACAGTCTGCCCCAGCCATACAACTGTTACCCACATTCAGAAGGTCTAGTGTAATCCTATGCTTGTTCCTTCCCAGTCCAGCTGGAGTTGGTGAGCTCCCATTAGTTCAGGTAAACTGTTTCAGTGACTGTCCCCATCATGGTCTTGACCTCTTTGCCCATATTCTCATTCTTCCCACTCTTCAACTGGGCTTTGGGATTTCAGCCCAGTGCTCCACTGTGTGCCTCTACCTCTGTTTCCATTAGTTGTTGATGAAGGTTCTGTGGTGACATTTAAGATATTCATCAGTCTGAATACAGGGCAAGGCCAGTTCAGGGCCTCTCTCCTCTATTGCTTAGGACCTTAGCTCTGAGCATCCTTTTAAGTTCCTGGGAATTTCTCTAGAGCCAGGTTTCTTGCTAGCCCCATAATGCCCCCCCCCAATAAAATATCTGTTTCCTTGCTCTCTTCCCTGTTCTTTCTCCAACTCATCTATCCCATTCACTCAAGTTTTCCTTTCACCTCCCATTCTTCTCTCCTCTTCCCCTTCTGTCCCTCCTTTTCCTCCCACCCCCATGATCCCAATTTTGTCAGGCAATCTTGTCTATTTTCCCTTTCCAGGTAGATCTATATATGTTTTTCTTAGGGTTCACCTTGATAATTAACTTCTCTAGGATCAGGGACTATAGGCTTTTTTATCTATGCTTTACAGGTAGTATACACTTATGAATGAGTACATGCCATATTCATCTTTCTGTTTCTGAGTTACCTCACTCAGGATGTTTCTTTTTCTAATTCCATTCATTTGCATGCAAGTTTTAAGATGTCATTTTTTTCTGCTGAGTATTATTCCATTGTGTAAATGTACATTTTCTTTATCTATTCTTTGGTTGAGGGGCATCTAGGTTGTTTCCAGATTTTTACTACTACAAACAATACTGCTATGATTATATTTGAACAAACGTTCTTATGTTCTTATAGTATGATTGAGCATTCTTTGGGGGTATGTCCAAGAATGGTATTGCTGAGACCACTTCTTAAATGTAACACCAGGAGCACAGACACTGAGGGCAATAATAGATAAATGAAACTGAGAAGCTTTTGTAAAGCAAAGGACACAGTCAATAAGACAAAAAAGGCAGTCTACTGAATGGGAAAAGATTGTTACCAAGTTCACATCAGACAAAGGATTGATCTCTAAAGTACATAGAGAACTCAAGAAATTAGACATCAAAATTCTAAATAATCTAATTAAAAAATAGGATACAGAAATAAACAGAGAATTCTCAACAGAAGAATCTCAAATGACCAAAGAACACTTAAGGAAATGTTCAACACCCTTAGCCATCAGGGAAATGCAAATCAAAATAACTCTGTGATACTATCTTATACCAGTTAGAATGGCTAAGATAAAAAACATCAATGATAGTCTATGTTGGAGAGAATGTGGAGTAAGGGGAACATTTACTGGTGGGAATGCTGGTGGGAATGCAAAATTATACAACCATTCTGGAAATCAGTATGGCAATTTCTCAGAAAATCGGGAATCAACCTACCTCAGTATACAGCAATACCATTGTTGTGCACATACCCAAAGGATTATTTTATATTTTAATGTTTCTCTTCATCTATGTTTTGCCTCAGGACTTTTTATCTTTCTTTACTTTCTTCCTGTTTTTTATCTTTCATTCTTTTCTCCTTCCTTCCTTCCTTCCTTCCTTCCTTCCTTCCTTCCTTCCTTCCTTCCTTTCTGTATGCCCTACTTTCCTGCTGTCTCCGTGGTGCCTGTCTGGCTTCTGAACCTGGCTATGTCTCTTTCTTTCTTCCACATTATTTTCTCTTTCTTCTGTTCTCTCTCCTCCTATTTACTCTCTCTGTCCACCAGCCACACTTATTTCACTCCTGCCAAGTTATTGGCTTTTCAGCTTTTTATTAAACATATTCAGTGCCTTAGGCAGGCAAGGTGAAACAGATACAACAATCTCTACATAATTAAACGAGTGCTGCATAAAAAAGTAACACATTTGCATAGTAAAAATATTCCACAATTATCTATTTATACAAATTTATAGCATTTATTTATTTTGCTTATTTACCAACTTTTCTGTTTTACTGACTATATCATGAACTTTCTCAAACACACACACACACACATAATTACTAACTGTAATAATTGGCTTCTTTGTTAATTTGTTAATAAAAGCATTTTCTTTGAATCTTCTGGATGTGAGACTGACATCAGCTTTGCTATAAATACCTTTTAAACATATTTGGGGATAACTTTTTATGTTGATCTTTTCTAAAAGAATAGCTGTTGATAATTTCCAAAGAAGTATTTTTTATTCATTTGGATAAATGTATTTTCCCTTGTCCTCTGACTGTTCAGTAGAATGGCACATGTTAGTAGTGTAAATCGAGCAAGGGTAGTTTTCATAGTGTGGGCAGTCTATATTAATTAACAGCACCTAAATTCTATTAGTAATTTTTAAAAGAAATCTGAAGATATCAAGCATAAATTGAAATATAGAAACTATCTACAATGCAATAATCAGCAATATTCAAAGTGGTAACTAACTAAATTCAGTGATTTCAAAAACAATTCCATTATTATGTATCATTATGCAACAAATATACCACAACAAAAATGTTTTTTCGGATAAGCCTGGCAGTCCTGAATTCAGGTTGTAGATCACCCTACCCTTGAAGTCAGAGATTCGCCTGCTTCTGCCTCTTGAGTACTGCAATTAAAGATGTGTGCCACCACCACCTGCAATTAGTAGTTTATTCCCAATTCCTACATCATTTTATGTAAGTGAATTTTACATTCACAAGTACTGGTGTCCTTGATGGAAGCTTGTGGGAAAAAAAAATCTGTATTTCTGTTTGAAGTGTCAAAATCTTACCATGAACAAATCTATTCTTGGGAATTGAGAATAGTCAAGTTTCTTATTATATAAATATGCATGGAATAAAATAGCTTTGAGAGAAACCAGAAATACTGAAGATTATTAGGTAATCTTATGCTGACAGATAAAAGTCTGAGCAAGGTGGAAGCAGAGACTCAGAAATTCTCATTTGTGAAGGAACTCACTCATTGCAATGTCTATTTCATGAGGCAAGAGATGTGTTTCTTTTTGCATCCACAGGCACAGATGAAGTATTTCAAGTTTATTGACCACCTGTATTTAATAATACATACTTGAAAGCATTTTAAATAAATTCTTAATCATCCATACAATTTAAGCATGAGGTATACATTTACTATATAAAATTAAATGGATTATTAAATTTTAATAATAAAGAATTTTAATTCAAATAAAATGTTTTTTTGAAAATACTTGTTTCTCTTCATTTCTCTCTCTCTCTCTCTCTCTCTCTCTCTCTCTCTCTCTCT
>NW_004949144.1:580853-588541 GCF_000317375.1 Microtus ochrogaster
GAGAGAGAGAGAGAGAGAGTAATGAGAGAGAATATAGGTCTTTATAAACAGAAAATTTAGTTTTTCATTTCTGAATATGTTAGCAATAATGCAATAAATAGCTGGTAGATTTTAGAAAGAGCATGTAATAACACATTCACATTTGCTTCTTCAGGCTGTTTTCAAGCTGTAAAGAAAGCTCAGTGCTCAGAAAGTAGCATATTACATAGTAAGATTCAGTCCTATTAAATATTCAAACATGAGAATAGGTTAGCTATGTGGCCAGTGAAGACATGCAAATGTGTACATATTTACTTACTTGCTGCATTTTGGAATTTGATTTCATCATTAGTGACAAGACTGAGATGTTGTTGCTAGGACACAGAATCTGCATGAAGTGCAGGTGAACCATGACAAAAGCTACAAAGTCTTTGGCTGCTTTGTGGTGTCCATTTTAAGCATGGAGAATTTTCTTGAACGTTCGTGAATTGGATATTTGTCTCATTTTAGATAAATTCAGAGGAATCAACCATGAATACTGGCATTGGGTCATTGTCTTAAAGAGAATGGGTGTGATGATAATGATCATGCTTACAATCATTTTTATTATGGAATTCATAGCTGGAAGTTTGGGGAATGGATTCATAGCTGTGGCAAACATTGTGGACTGGGTCAAGAGAAGAAACATCTCTTCAGTGGATCAGATCTTCACTGCTTTGGCTGTCTCAAGAATCTCTGTGCTCTGGGTAGTATTCACTGACTGGTGGGTTTCTTCATTTTACCCAGCTTCTTTGGTTACAGGATATATGGTGAGAATTATTTATATTACCTGGACAGTGACCAATCATTTCAGCACCTGGCTTGCTACTATCCTCAGCATCTTTTATTTTCTCAAGATAGCTGTTTTTTCTAACTCTGTATTTCTCTACCTAAAATGGAAATTTAGAAAGGTGCTTTCAGTGGCAATGCTATTGTCTCTGTTCCTCTTGTTCTTAAACATCTTCATGGTAAACACCAACATTGATATTGTGATTAAGGAAATTAGAAGAAATGCATCTTACGCTTCGATTACAAGAACTTCTCTACAGTTCTTTAAGTTCCTCTTATTCCCCAGCTTTGTATTCATACTCATCCCCTTCACTGTTTCTCTGATGGCTTTTCTCCTGCTCATCTTCTCCCTGTGGCGACATCTGAAGATCATGCAGCACAACACCAAAGGCTCCAGAGATATCAGCACCACAGCCCACATAAAGGCCCTGCAAATGGTGGTCATCTTTCTTATACTTTACATCTTTTTCTTTCTGTCTATAGTTGCAGTGGTTTGGTCATCTGATTTGGAGAATATTCAAATCACCTTTTTTGCAAAGGCTGCTCTAATAACTTTTCCTGCTCTTCACTCATGTGTACAGATTCTGGGAAATAGTAAACTGAGACAGGCCTTGCATTCTGTACTGCAATGGGTGAGGTTCAGGTCAGACAAGAGACTTTTGCATTCCTAGATCACTCAAGACATTAGTTCATATATTCTATAAGAAATCAAGAAAGGCTTGGTTTGTCTATATAGCTTTTATATTAAACTTTATAAAATTTGACCAATGTGTTTTGAAAAATCACTGTCCAAACCATAGAGCTTTGTAGTATATGTCAGGTGTTCATCTTAGTATAGTTTGATATGGAAGAATATTGACAAAGCATGATTAAGCACAAAACATCTTTGTAGTAGATATATTATGAAGTTTTGATTAGTTTTAAAAATTTTACATAAGGAAGTCTATGATATCATATATATATATAATTTATATTTATAATATGCATATGAGTAATGATATTAAAAAGAGGGCTTCATTTGGTTGGTCCTACAATTCTGTCTCGAGGCATTCTGCTTTCTCTAGCCCTCTCAGTTTTTCAAAAGCAGAACATTCCTCAAAGATGTTGCACTATAGTCTCAAAGGTTTGATATAAAATACAGGAAATGGTGTCATGGACACAGATGATCCACAAAATCTCATGCAAATTGTTGAAGAACCAAGACCTACTACACAAGTGTCTGAACTCTAACATACACTTGTGTATCTTTAAACCAGAATTGATGCACTTGAGGAAAATTATACAAGCTAAATCAGAAACCCAAGCACTGTGATAATATAAAGTTAGTCTCATGACTGCTTCTTATGCTTTCCACACACACACACACACACACACACTTAAAAGGGTTTGATTTTCACTTTATCCTATGCAATTGCTACTGCTATTAATGTTGCTTGAAGTTTGGATAGACTTTGTGCCTTACTGAAACTTAGAGAGATAATGTCAGATCTGGTGATGCTGACTGCATGGGCAACTTTGAGTTTATGACATTAATCTTGGGAAATGCCAGATGTATTATACAGACTTTATAAATAAAACTACTTTATAGATTTGAAAATTGAAGCTGATCTTTTAAAGTATTTGCTTTAATTAGAAGGCTTTGTATTGATTTTTATTTTGATAATGCATTAGAAACTTATTGTCATAAAAATTTTAAATTAGTTAAATTGTTTTAGGTTTATCTACCTCCCACTTCTTGCTTTCAAATTTATGACTTCATACTTTACTAATTATTGTTATATACATGCATATATGTATATATTTCTAAATATACACATACAACCTGCTCAGTCTGTATAATGTTACTCGTATGTTTCTGGACTGACCTTTTGGTACTGGATAATGAAATAGTGTGGTCTTCACTGAATAAGACTCCACTTTCAGGATTTCTTAATTTTCTGTATTTCTTTGTTGATGGTTGAGGCCTGATGAGCTTTCCTCTGTCTACTTTGGCATGTCTATTGTTATTGTTCTCATTCAACTCATAATTAGGCAGTTAGTGAGATATTATAGGTATAGCTTCTGAAATTCATAGAAAACATGAGCCTCACAAGAAACTCCTTTATCCTTTGGCTCTTACAGTCTTTCTGGACTCTCTCACAGTGATCTCTGTGTCTTAGTTTCAGGAGCTGTTTTGTGGGTATATCATTTGAGACTGTGTTCAACAACTGCATTTTGGTTGGTTGTAGTTGTTTGTAGCAATCTCTGTTGCTTAGAAAAGTTTCCTTGAGGGATAAAATTGATGTTATATATGAGTAGAAGAACAGCTATTTTTTCCTGCTTTAGTAAAGTAGCAGTTGTAGGTTCTCCCCCAAGATTCATGACTTCACTACCCCTGGGTTGTTAGTTTGGTTTCCAGTACTAAGCAGGGTGTTCCCTCATTTTGACTGGATCTTAAGTTGAATTAGATGGTGTTTGATAACTGTCAAGGCATGCTTGCCACCGCACCCTTAGAACTATTGTGCTATGACCGTCACTATTGCGTTTCATAGATATCATAGCTGTAGTGAACAATTTCTTGTTTTCATCCTTTGAAAACTTACACAGCACCTTTCAGTACTATGAAAGCTGGTCTTCAGAAAGGAGGCATTCAGATCAGCTCCAACACAGGGTTCTCTGGGCTCTACTCTTCATGGTTGAGCATCTTTTCAATGTGTGCCTCAGCAGGCAAAGACATTACAAGAAAATCCAGAGACAGCTAACCTGGCACAGAGTCTGACCAAACCACCGCAGAGCCTTCATGGGACCAACCTAGACCCTCTACATATATGTGACATTTGTATAGCTTGATGAATTTCCAACAATGAGAGCAAGGGTTATCCTTAACACTTTGGATGACTCTTGGTAACCTATTCCTTATACTGGATTGTCTTGTCCAGTCTTAATACAAGAGGAAGTGCTTAGTCTTACTGCAACTTGATGTGTTATTCTCTTTTGATATACATGGGAGACCTACTCCTTTCTGAACAGAAGCAGAGGAAGACGAGATTTATGGGAGAAAGGGGAGATAGGAAAAGAGGATGGAGGGGAAACTGTGGCATAATAGAGAGTCTATTTCCAACACAGATAAAAAAAT
Organism: Microtus ochrogaster; assembly: GCF_000317375.1. NCBI lineage: Eukaryota > Metazoa > Chordata > Mammalia > Rodentia > Cricetidae > Microtus > Microtus ochrogaster. The sequence continues at coordinate 584,776 of NW_004949144.1, forward strand.
TCATTTAAACTGTAAATGTATATGTATACACAAAATCATATGGATTATAGGAGTTTTAGGTACATATATAATAGTAAAATTCCCCTTTCAGACATTCTTATTGTTTCCCTACACTCTTCTTGTTCTGTATTTACTGCTTCCTTCTTCCTAATTAGAGACACAAGTTTTTCTATTTTCCAATTATATCACTTGCAGTTTCCTATTCTCCTCTCTATTATAAATGGGGCCTTAAAACTTGCATGTTCTCTCTCTCAGCTTCTGGATTCAACTCCTGTTCCTTGTTCATGCAAAAGACTATGATCTGTGAGCCTATCCCTAAATAAAGAACCCTTTATTATACTAAAGAAACAAAAGTTAAAAACAAAAGAAGTAGAGTTAAATAAAGTCTGAAAAGGTGAAAAATACACAGAGAATCTGGATATTGTATGATAGTGTGTTGTCTTTGTATTGTTTGATGGTTGAGGAAGGAACAACAGCTGCTAAAAGACATTTGATAATAAATGCTGCTGGATTAATCCAACATATATAATTTGAAAATGCCATGATTTTAAATTTTAATTCAAAAGGTATGTTACTTTTGAGAAGATGTTTTGCTTTCGTTTCCATCGGAAATGAGAGACTGTAGAATCATTCTGAGTTAAAAAAAAATCAGATTTGATAAAAGAAGACCCCCCCCCTGGAAAAAAAATCTATGATAGGAACAGATAGCCCAGATAATCTGACATTTCAGAGGACCTCTATTGAAGTTTCCTGTGAGTTCTATCTATATCTAGAACAGTCTCAAGACTGCTAATTGAGATGATCAAGCCAAAATAAATATTACAGTCAAAACTTGACCATAATCCTAAATTTTCTTTAGGTCTCATAAAATTATCAGCATCCCCAGTCAGCAGGAAGTAGCCTAGAAAAGTACAACCCATTCTCAAAAATAGATTATGTATGTTTCTCTTTGTTTGGAATGTTGGTTACAAGTTGCTATGGATAATGGTCAGGAAAAAGCTAAACAAATGAGATTAGATTCATAATTCTTTTTGGTAAAGAAAAAAAGGAAAGTATTGTGGAATAATGATCTTATATCCTCTAAAGATTTGTCACTTGTATTTGTCAGTCTGCAGTCATCACCCAAACACAAAGGAAGCAAAGTGAGAATGCCTCACTGACAAAAGGTACCAAGCCACATGGCTAACACAGACAAGGATTACGAATTAATTTGAGATATACGAGTTACCTAAAAATATAACTAAGCTATTAGTCAACCAGTTTATAATTAGTGTAATCCTCTGTGTGTTTCTTTGGGTCTGAACAGCTGTGAGACAAGGCAGGACAGAAAACTATATCAAAAGCTCCTCTACCCCTGTATTCTGGCAATAGCTCCTTTTTACTTTCCTGATTACTGCAGTTATTCCAAGATATGTGCATCAGAAAAGCTGAAGCTAGGAGCCTTAGATGAGAAAGAAATGTGACATTTGTCTTTGTGAGTCTTAGCTATGTCAGTCAATAGGATATTTTCTAGTTCCATTTACTTACTCCCAAAGTTCATTATTTCATTTTTATTTACAGGTGAATAGCATTCCATTGAATATGTACCATACTTTCTTTATATACTCATCTGTTAGACATTTAGGTTGTTTCCATTTCCTAGATATTTAAATAGTAGTAGCAAACACAACTGTAGAAATATCTATAGAATAGAATGTCAATTCCTTTGTCCATATGCTCAGGAGTAGTAAAGATGTATGATGCTTTTCAAAATTATTTGTATCTGTATGCAATTGCCTGGAGGTCCTATAGATATCAAAGGCATTGAATCCTGTGGGATTTAAATTACAGTTAGTTGTGATATACCCTACCTAGGTACAGGGTACTGAACTCAGGTCCTATTTAAGAGCACTATTCTCTGAACTGTTGGACCATTTTCCAGCCCTATACTCTTTATAAAATAAAATTTTTAACCAGTTTATAAAATAGTGGGTTTTCATAATATTTATTCACACATTCTTAGCTTGATTACACCACTACCTAGATTCTGTTTCCACAATTCCCTCTTAAATCTTTATTTCCTGGTACCCCTCCTCCATTCTTTCTTATTTGTTGTGTTTTAGTATTCACTCCTATTATATAATATAGGTATATATGCAGCAGCATTTTCCATACCTAATTCATTTTCATTATACCTTTCATTATTCTATGATTTCTGACCATTCTCCTACATGTTTGAACTTCTTTACACTAGTTTTTTCTCTCTGTGTTTTCATTTTACCTATATTCTATGACACTCCTTAATGCATTTCCCTCCCTCGCAATGCCCCATTTCATGCTCCTTTGATTTCATATGTAAACCTGGTAAGACACACAAAAATATATTTGATGCTAGGACCCATAAGCAAGGAACATGCAGCATTTGTTTGGGGATGAGAGGAACTTAAGTGAACTCAGTATACTTTTTCTAGCACCATCCATTTACCAGAACATTTCATGATTTCAATTTTCTTTGCTGATGAGCAATGAAACATTTTGTATATTAACCACATTTTCAGTATTCATTCTCATATGTACATTGATTCTTTTCCCCAAACATTGTGAAAAGACTATCTGTGAGCCAGGATTACAAGTATCTCTGTGTTAGATATAAGGCTCTTGCATTTATAATACTCAGGAGTTGTACATCTGTGTCTTAACACAGTTCTATTTCTAGGGTTTCTTTTTAAAAGAAAAATTAAGATTGACTTCAAAGTGGCAACATCAGTTTGCATTCCCATCAACAATATATAAATGTTTCCCCCCTTTTTTGCATCCAAACCCATATTTGTTGTCATTTGCACTCATGGATGTGGCCATTCTGACTAGGGTAAAAGTTAGTCTTGAAGCATTTGTGAAAGCTAATCTTGGTTATTTTTTTGACTATTTCTGAAATAAACTAAACTCAAGACTTTCAACACACCATGAAGAATTTTTCTTGATTGGATCATTTAAAGTAGGAAGACCTGTCCTAAATTTGGGTCATCTGAGTTTGGAAGACCAATCCAAAATATGGGCCACATTCTTGAGTCAGCCTATATAAAAGATCATGGTTTTGTCTTCTCTTCCTCACTCTCTCTGGAATGTTCAACTATCCTTACACTGAGGAATGCATTCCTTCCCGGCTTTAGAGCATACTTTTAAGGGATTCCAAGATACACTGAAGACCAGCTGGCAACATCCAACTTTCTGGACTGAATAACAATCAAGTTTTGAACTTTTAGTTAGGAGAAAAAACTATTATTATATTTTAGCAACTTACTTATATACAATAATAGAATCCCAGACTTTAATAGTGTTAGATAACAATTTGACCATTTCTTTATGCTTCTGGATTCTACACATTAGTTAGTAGAGAGGCCTTGTAAGAGTAGCTTCTTTTCATTTCCTACTAGTTAAGTCTTGGGCACAAACCTTTGAATTAGTACAAATAGAAATAGAAATTGTTCATATCAGAAGTGATAAGAAATGTTTAAAAATGGTGAAAGCTTCAATAGTGTACTGACTACACTGAACATTTGAGATGTTTTCTTTTCTTTTTTTTTGAATTGTAATCATTTTTTTAATTTATTTATTTATTGAGGATTTCTGCCTCCTCCCCGCCACCGCCTCCCATTTCCCTCCCCCTCCCCCGACCAAGTCCCCCTCCCTCGTCAGCCAAAAGAGCAATCAGAGTTCCCTGACCTGTGGGAAGTCCAAGGACCTCTCACCTCCATCCAGGTCTAGTAAGGTGAGCATCCAAACTGCC
>NW_004949144.1:590013-600497 GCF_000317375.1 Microtus ochrogaster
GGAGCCTAGGCAGTTTGGATGCTCAACTAACTAAACCTGGATGGAGGTGGGCGGTCCTTGGACTTCCCACAGGTCAGGAAACCCTGATTGCTCTTGAAGCTGATGAGGGAGAGTGACTTGATCGGGGGAGGGGGAGGGAATTGGGAGGTGGTGGCGGGGAGGAGGCAGAAATCCTTAATAAATAAATAAATTTAAAAAAAGAGAGACTGGGAGTTTGCAGAGGAGGCCAATCCCTGTAAAAAAAAAAAAAGAAATACTCCATTAATATCTTATCTTTATGAGAATAAATTTTTATATCTAACCTATTTTTTTTAAAACCTAGAGAACTATAATTATAACTATCTACTATTCAACTCCATCAAAAACGCCAGAAGTGCTATGGGAAAACATTCCAATTTTTCAGCCACTTGTAGCTTTTAAGATCCCACTTTACTTGGGTGTGGTTAAAGTTACTCTAAAAGCAGTTGTAGTGTGTGAGCCTACTCTCTTGCTTCCAGCTGCTAGACTTTGTTCCTCCTCACACAGAGGACTGTTATCTAGGACAGTGATTTCTAAGTTTTCCCCTTAAATAAATAGCCCTTTTATTATTCATAATTCTGATCTGGTATGGAATTATTTTGTGACTTCCATCATCATCTAGCACCCACAATTTGGTTTTCGAAACCCCAGCTCTACTGCATGCCATCAGCCTTGGAGCATGCCCAGCTCAGCCCACCTCAGTCACGGTCTGTGCTCAGAGCCAGCAGTTCATGTAGAATTCTGACACAGCAGCTTTTCTTGCTACAGACCATCCACTGTTTTTTATATTATCTCATTACATGCCTCTGAGCAGCTTTCAAGTCCCTGCATGCTTACCTGGGTGCCTATGACCTGCCACTTCACAGAAATATTTTGTTATCCCTGTGCTCCTGCTGCTACTGACAGATTAGGGCCCACAAAGGTACACACAGTCTTTGATTCTATGTAAAAAAGAAAACTATTTTTAATCTAAGCATATCTTTCAGCACTTCACTCTAAAATCAGATTCAGAATAGTCATGTGACTCCAAGTGCACCACTAGGCCCATCTGGGATTGTTTTATAAGTGGCCCATGACAACTACTGACTGGTAATGATTATTGTAGTACTGCAGCTCAAAATCAACCATAGGTAATATTTATAGCTTGAAACACTTTAAAATTTAAAAGGGCAATATGTCAGACAACCTAACTGTCCAAAGTTTCAATAGACTCTTTACTTATACCTCAGAAACACTCTTTATGAGTTTTTACAAGACTATATGATGTCCCTTATACATCACTATTTTTGATACTTTTTTTTACAAATATGGTTTGACAATAGGGCTAAAAATAAGGTGTTTTTAGAAATGGTACAGTCTTTACAGGCTGATACCAGACTTCTCATAAAAGAGGATGGTACTATGAAGAAGGATACAAACAATTTAACTAACAAAACTCAGTCAACTGAGGTACTTTAAGAAATGGTACAGATTGACAGAAATTTATTCAAAACAAATTCAGCACTCTGGAGAAGGATTCAGCTGATTTGTCACATAAAGCTCGGTGAATGACAGTGGATGCTAAAATATTATTTGAGAGAATGTGTACTGTTGAATATATTAATTGGACTCTCAAAGGAGTATGACATGTTGACTGATAGAATGTCACTTCAGGAACTTAATATGCATGCTATGAAGATTATGTCCTAGAATGAGACTTCATAACTTGGAATCCTCTATGAGGACATTAGAGCAGAACACAGGACAGAAGATCCAGAATTTACAAAAGACATTGTTAAATAGATTTAAAAAGATTGAGTAATTTATCAAATTAGATGACCAGGAACAAAAGGTACAAAGGAAAAATATAACCTTGTCAGTACGTAAAAGTCTCTGGGATTGCTTCCCCAGAGTTCTGCCTGCCTTTCCAGTAAGAACATCTGGAAGAGCACATGACCCCAAGTACCCTAAGGTTGTCAAAGATTATTCATGGGAGCCCATATGTATGACTGATATAAAGGTAATTAAACAAGCAATTGTAGTTTACAGACTACATTCGTCCTTTGTTAGGGAAATGGTCAAAATGTGGGATTCCAGTAACAAAGCAATGCAACAAGACTTGACTCAGTTAATATCAGCAGTTCTAGAAAAAGGACTGCAGTACTTTGGAGGTACTTTTTAAAGGAAGAGGTTAGACTCTTAGAGCAACTGGAAAAAGCAGAAGGACTAGAGATTTCCCTAGATCAAATTCTAGGAGAGGGACTTTAATCTGATCCTAAAGATCAAGTTCTTTATGATGAACACACCTGGTCCCTATATACCACAGCTGCTTTAAAGGCTTGGGATGACATTTTAATTGTTGGTTTGATAGACACAGGTGTGAATTATGATTACTCAAGAATCTTGCTATCCAAATTGGACTCTTCAAGAGGTTCAGTTCCTGAGAATTGGAACCATATCCTGGGTAAAACAAGGCATGAGATGGGTTAAAAGCATAGGACCACATGGGCAAATAGAAAGACTAAGGTCAAATATAGCTAATATTGCAGTGAATTTGTGGGGTTGTGACCCATTGCAATAATAAAATACACAGATTAACATTCCTGCAGCCCCAAAAACTTACAATTCTGAGGAAAATATTAAGAGATATTATAAATGATGGACACCAGCCATTCAGTCTGTACAAGAACACAAAGCAATTGATAAACCTTCAGAGGTACCAACAGCCCTAACTTTAAAATGGTTATCTGACTTTTGCCCAGAAAACTTGTTAGCTTCAAATTTCTAGAAGGATCTATATGTGTTTTTCTTTGGTTTCACCTTGTTATTTGTTTTCTCTAGGCTTGTTAACTATAGGCTTAATTGTAGTGAGGAAGCAAACAAGCCTGCTTTTAGCTCCACATGGCTAGCTTTACCCAAAATAATTACAAAGAAACTGTATTCTTTTAAACACTACCTGGCCCATTAGCTCTAGCCTCTTATTGGCTAATTCTCACATCTTGATTAACACATTTCTAATAAACTGTGTAGCACCACGAGGTGGTGGCTTACTGGGAAGGATTCCTAGCCTACATCCATCTCAAGCTGGAGAATCATGGTGACTTCCTCACTTCCCTTCTTCCCAGCATTCTGTGAGGTTTACTCTGCCTATCTAAATTCTGCCCTATCAGGCCAAGCAGTTTTCTTTATTAACTAACCAATGAAAGCAACAGATATATAGAAGACACTACCACATCACTTAATGTCCTTTGTTTATGCCTAGAGTCCACTAATGAGTGAGTACATACCATATTGTTTTCTATTTCCATCCATTTGCATGCAAAATTCAAATTATTTTTTACCACTGAGTAGTACTCTAATGTGTATATATTCCACACTTTTTTATCCATTTTTCCATTGAGGGGCATCATTGTTTCCAGGTTCTGGCTATTACAAATAATGCTGCTATGAACATAGTTGAACAAATGTTTTTGTAGTATGATTGGGCATCTCTTGGGAATATTCCCAAGAGTGATATTGCTGGATCTTGAGGTAGATTGATTCCCAATGTCCTGAGAAACTGCCACAATGCTTTCAAAAGTGGTTGCACAAGTTTGCATTCCCACCAGCAATGGATGAGGGTTCCCCTTACTCCATATCCTCTCCAGCATAGGCTATCATTGGTGTTTTTTTTTATTTTTGTCATTCTGACAGGTATAAGATGGTATCTCAAAGTTGTTTTGATTTGCATTTCCCTGATGGCTAAGGAGGTTGAGCATGACTTTGTCTTTTGGCCACTTGAACTTTGACTGAAGAGAATTCTCTTTTCAGTTTAGAACCCCACTTTTTAATTGGGTTAATTAGAATTTTCACGACCAGTTTCTTGAGTTCTTTATATATTTTTGGAGATCAGACCTTTGTCTGATATGGGGTTGGTAAAGATCTTCTCCCATTCAGTGGGATACCTTTTTTTCTTAACGACAGTGTCCTTTTTTTTTTTACAGAAGCTTCTCAGTTTCAAGAAGGCCCATTTATTAGAGAGGGAGAGAGAAGGGAGAAAGGAAATACTGGAGAGAGCTTGGGGGAGTGGGAGAGTGGAGATGGAGGAATGGCGGATATAGGAGCAAGGAAGAAGATGTCTACATTAAGGGAGCCATTTTAGGGTTGGCAAGAGATTTGGCTCTAGAGGGGATCCCAGGTGTCCTTCGGGATGTCCCCAGATAGGTCCTTGGGCAGCAGAGTAGAGGGTGCCTGAACTGGCCTTGCCCCACTAACACACTGATCATTATCTTGAATATCATCATAGAATCTTCTACAGGCAACAGATGGAGATAGAGACAGAGACCCTCATTAGAGCAGCAGACTGAGCTCCCAAGGTCCAGTTGAAGAGCAGAAGGAAGGAGAAGATGATCAAGGAAGTCTGGGCCACAAGGGGTTGGTTCACCCATTGAGACGGTGTGCCTGTTCTAATGGGAGCTCACCAAATCCAGCTAGACCAGGACTGAATGAGCGTGTGATCAAATTGGACTCTTTGAATGTGGCTGAAAATGGGGCTGACTGAGAAGCCATAGATAAAGGCACTGGGACTTGTTTCTACTCCATGTACTGACTTTTTGGGACCCAAGTCTATTTGGATGTAAAGCTTCCTAGGCCTAGATATGGGGGGAGGGCCTTGGACTTCCCAAAGGGCAGAGTTCCCTGCCATCTCTTAAGAAGCAAGGGGGAGGGAGGATGGTGAGTAGGGGAGTGGGAGGGACATTGGAGGAGGAGAAGAAGTGTAAATTTTTTAATGGAAAAAAATTAAAAAATTAATAAAACATTTATCTGAGAAGCCAATATGGGTAAAGCAATGGCCTCTACCTGAGGAAAAGTTGCAGGCTTTAGAACAGCTGGTACAAGAGCAACTAGAAGTTTAACATATTGAAGAATCTACCAGCCTTTGGAATTCTCCTGTATTTTTTGTCAAAAAGAAATGTGGAAAATGGACAATGTGACAGATCCTAGAACTATCGACAAGGTTTCCAACCTATGGGCCCTCTACAATCTGGAATTCCTCTGCATTCTCTGTTTAGAAAAGGATGGCCTCTCATATTTATTGATTTAAAGGACTGTTTCTTCACTATACCCTTTTATTTTTTTGGATTTTTTCAAGACAGGGTTTCTCCATAGTTCCTGTCCTGGAACTAGCTCTTGTAGACCAGGTTGGCTTCAAACTCACAGAGATCTGCCTGCCTCTGCCTCCTGAGTGCTGGAATAAAGGCGTGCACCACCACCGCCCGGCTTCTTCACTATACCTTTACAAGAAAAGGATAGAGAAAAGTTTGCCTTGAAAGAGCCTACTTATAATAATTCTCAGCCTACTAGGAGATATCAATGGACCATCCTTCCACAGGGAATGCTCAATAACCCCACCCTGTGCCAATACTTTGTTAGCTAGCCATCGGAAATAATATGTAAGCAATTTTCTAAGGTTATAATCAACCAATACATGGATGACATTGTGTTATCTGATTCAAATACAGATACATTAGGAAGGATGTTTGAAAAAGTAAAAAGTGTCTTGCCTAAATGGGGATTACAAATTACTCCTGAAAAGATTTAAGAGGATATTCTGTTTATTACCTAAGTTACAGAATAGGTTTACAGATAATTAGAACACAAAATACACAAATTAGGAGACACTGGTTGCAGATACTTAATGACTTTCAAAGATTATTAGGAGACATTTCCAGTCTACGACCAGCTGTTGGGATAACACCTGATGTAATAATTTATTTAAACAAAACCTTAGATGGTGATAAATCTTGAATAGTCCCAAAGAATTAATAGTTGAAGCAGAAAAGATATTGACAATTGTTGAGGAGAAATTACAGGAGGCACACGTGGATAGGGTGAATCCAAATCTTAATTGTATTGTAGTCATAATGTTTTCTAGAATTTCTCCTACAGGAATTTTCATGCAGAGGGATGATGTTATCTTACAATGCATCTTTTTAGCACATAATCCAAATAAAAAATTAAAAATATATGAAAAACATCTCTAAATTTATTATAAAAGATAAATTGAGACTTTGTCCATTATCATGTATAGATCCAGCAGAGATTATAGTGCCCTTTACTTCTGAAGAAATAAAAAAATTATGGGAAGACAATATATCCTGGCAAAGGGCTTGTGCTAATTTTTTGGGTGAAATTAATAGCAATTATCCCAAAAGCAATAGACTTAACCTAATGAAGAGAACTACTTTGATTCTTCCTTGAATTGCATATGATGCACCAATAACTGAAGACCATACATTTTATACTGATGCAAAAAAATCTGGAAAGGCAGAATTATATGCTATTTTCATGGTACTAAGGGATTTTAAAGAACCTCTCACTATAGACACTGATTCACAGTATGCAGAAAGAGTTGTCTTGCATATTGAAACTGCTGAATTTATAACATATGATATGACATTGACTTCACTATTCATCCAGGTGCAAGATATAATCAGGAATAGGCTTTGTCATATGATGTGGGAAGGTCATTTGTCTATCTGTTGCTTTCATTGGTTAATTAATAAAGAAACTGCTTGGCCTCATAAGTCAGGACATAAGTGGGTGGAGTAAACAGTACAGAATGCTGGGAAGAAGGGAAGTTAGGCAGATGCCATTCCTTTCCTCTCCAGAGCAGATCCAATGGAACCAGCCGTCAGGTCACACATGCTGAATCTTTCCCGGTAAGGCACAAATTCATGGTGCTACACAGATTATTAGAAATGAGTTAATCAAGATGTGAGCATTAGCCAGTAAGAGGCTAGAGATAATGGGCCAAACAGTGTTTAAAAGAATACAGTTTGTGTGTTGTTATTTCGGGTAAACCTAGCTGTGTGGGAGCCGGGCAGCATGAAAAGGAGTCCTGCTTGCCTCATCACTGCAGATATATATGACATTCCATACAGGTCTGGATGCAGAAATTGACCAATTATTGATTGGAAGTGTGTTACAGACTTCTGAATTTCATAAAAAAACATGTCAACAGCAAAGGTTTAAACAAAGAGTTTTCTATTACAGGGCATCAAGCTAAGGAGATTATAAAGAGGTGTCCTACTTGCTTTTTTTATAATAAAACACTGTTGCCTGCAGGGAGTAATTCTAAGTGTACTCAAATGGTATGTTCCACTTTATGGAATTTGGTAAATTAAAAGATGTACACCACACCATGGACACGTATTCAGGTTTTCAATGGGTGCCTGCCTTGTGCTCACAAAAGGCTGATTCATAAATAACACATTTATTGGAAGTTATGGCCATCATGGGTATACCTGCACAAATAAAGACAGATAATGGTCCAGCATATGTATCTAAGAAAATGAAATGGGGTTTTTTTGGTTATTATAATATAAATTACAATACTGGTATAACAAATAATCATACAGGTCAGGCAGTTATAGAAAGGTCAAATCACACTATAAAGGATATGCTGAACAAACAGAAAGGGGTGGAAAATACCTCCAGAAATAGATTGCATATTGCTTTATTAACCTTGAATTTTCATAATGCTAATGAGAAAGGAACAACAGCAGCAAAGAGGCATTAGATAATGGAAAAAGCTTTTGAATGGAATCAACCAGTATATTTCAAGGATGTGTTGACCTCACAATGTAAACCAGGAGATGTACTACATTGTAGAAGGAGTTTTACTCTTGTTTCCACAGGAAAAGAAAAATTGTTGATATCACCAAAATTAATAAAGATTCATTTTGAAAAGGAGAAACCTCTTGAAAAAGAAAAATGACAACTCATCCACAATGGTGACAACCATACAGGTGGTATTGAAATCCATACTGGGTTGGGGCAGGGTTCTTCTCTTATTTTTGCACATCAGCAAAAATTCAAGAGACTCTGGATGTTTGAATGCTGACAGAACGAAAAGTAACTATCCACTAAGTTTCATCTAGAAAACAGAATATGGATTATGAATCCAGGTACTGGTTGTACTTATGTTTACACACACACACACACACACACACACACACACACACACACACACATTCAGCTGGTTTTGGAGTTGGACAATGATTCTGTACTTCTCTAAATTCAAGCGTGTTGTTAAAAGTAACACTCTGAGTTTCTGTGTTATATTGGGAGCCATCTGGTATGGGACAGAAGGAAGACTTTAGGAAAAATTTTACTTTCTTCATGCCTATTTTGTCTATATCATATTCTTCATTGAATGAATGTTTATTGAATGATATTGACGTTTTGCACAATGAACACTAGATTTTCCTACATATCCTTTTCCTGCAGTATTCTTTGAAGTTTCCAGGAAGAAGATGGGGCCCCACAGCAACAACTCCCCCTAGTTGACATGGCATTGTGATGCTGACAGTGCTTTTTTGGGTACCACCTGCTGAAATGGTGCACCTTCTCATGATGTTCTGTCCAGAACTCCAAATAAGAACTTAAAATCAAATCAAATCAAAACAAACAAACAGACAAAAAAACATATTAACTGCTCAGAAATTGTTTGCAACTATACTAGATAATAATTTTGAAACTAAACCACCACTTTATTTTTGCAGGATCCCATTAAGAGAACATCAGCCCCATGACAGCGGGAAGCAATTCTAGAGAATGATGCCCATTATCACAAACAACTTTGTCCTTAGGTTTGGGAACACTGTTTAGGGGCTTTTGATTATTACTTGTACTAGATAGAGGGTTGGGGTGAAAACTATGTTTGATCAAAAAAGTGGATAGGAAAATGGGTAATAGTGTGAATACTTGTGAGCTATTATTCATGGATAATTTACATTGGTATAGTTTTTTTAATATATTGCTATGAGTTCAAATTATATGTGTTATTTTTGTTTACATTATTTGTACACATATGCAAAGTTATTCTGTCATATTGTATATATGCATGTTTTTACCTCTGTTTAGGACATTTTGTATATTGATACAACTTTTAGTATATATTTTCATATTGCATTCTATATTACTACTAACTCTGATCAAGATTCTTAAACATTATTTACATTTTGAGGTCGTTGTCCTCATTTGTTTCATATTTGCTTACAGGTTATTTAATATTCTGACATAAAGTTTTTGTCTTTAAGTTATAGAGGTATTAGATATTATAGATCAATTGTTGTTCATTCTTGTTGTACATATAGTCAGATTAATTAGGTTCTTTAGATACATAGAGATTGCATTCTGTCTAGATAGGTAATCTTCAACCACTTCAAGGATCTGTAGAACAGGGAATTTAAATATCTTAGGGTTTTGTTGACATGAAACATGATTGTTTCTGACAGCACCAATTTATTTCCAAGAGAATGTTGAGCACCGTAGACACTCTACTTGGAGCTTGTTTACTTCTTGGCAAAACTGGCTTTTGGGCAAGGAACTGACAATGCCTCAACCACTGACAACTTACATGGTATTTAGAAATGGATAAGTTGGACTGTCACATCTTGCCAAGACAGGGTAAGATGGTTTTGAAAACTTTCCTGCCTCTGAAAATGGTCTTTCAGTTATACTAGGCCTTAGCCAGAGTTGGTTGCTTCAACATTGCAAAATGAGACTTTGGGTGATTGCTCAGGTACCTAATTGTCTCTGTCACATATTACTCACTTTGGAAGCTACTTGATTGTACTTCCTGCCTGCTCAAGTAATATTATCTTTCATTTCAGGCCTTTGAAGGGGTTGAAGATTAGATAGTCATAGTTACTGTACTCTTATTTTTTTTTTTTTTTTTTTTTTTTTTTTTTTTTTTTTGTTTTTCGAGACAGGGTTTCTCTGTAGCTTTGGAGCCTGTCCTGGAACTCCCTTGGTAGACCAGGCTGGCCTCGAACTCACAGAGATCCGCCTGCCTCTGCCTCCCGAGTGCTGGGATTACAGACGTGCGCCACCACCGCCCGGCATTACTGTACTCTTTTGATCTAGCCAAGCTATTTCCTATACAAGACTTAAACTTCATAGGATAGAATGTTTATTAAAACATTTAGCATATGTTCTTTGCTTAATATTGTTTATGCTGGTTGTAATTCTAATTATACTTGCTCTCTGCTCCTAGTGTATAAAAATTTGTATTGGGTTTGGAACTCTCTTATTTAAACAAAAGTGGGAGGTGCTGTGGGAACACATTTTGCTCCTTCAGCCAATAGCCTTTAAGATATTAGCCTACTTGGTGTGGTCTCTTAAACTGTAAAAGCAGCGGTAAATGTGCACCCACTTTCTTGCTTCCAGTTCCCACTTCCGGCTGCTAGGCTCTGTTCCTGTTCACACAGAGGACTGTTGTCTAATACAGTAATCTGTAAGTTTTCCCCTTAAATAAATAACCCTTTTATTATTCATAATTCTGAACTGGTGTGGGATTGTTTTATGACTTACATCATCACAACACATATACAGAAGGACATCCCACATCAATATTTGTAGGTCTATATTTTAATCACATATTTTATTTATTTTTACTTAAAAATTTCCACCTCCTCCCCTCCTTCCACTTCCCTCCCCCT
>NW_004949144.1:601527-633870 GCF_000317375.1 Microtus ochrogaster
CCTGTCCTGGAACTAGCTCTTGTAGACCAGGCTGGCCTTGAACTCACAGAGATCCACCTGCCTCTGCCTCCCGAGTGCTGGGATTAAAGGTGTGTGCCACCACCGCCCGGCTGAAGGTTTTTTATTTTATGTGTATGAGTGTTTGCCTAAATACATGTTTACCAACCACATTCATGTAGTGCCTGCAAGAGAGGCTGAAAGAGGACATTGCTTCCTCTGGGTCTAATGCTACAAATTGTTGTGAACCTCCCTGATGTTGTTGGCAGTTAACCTAGATCTTCTGTAAGAACATCAAGCTATCTTAATCTCTGTGCTATCTCACCAGTCACCATAGTTTATTTTTAATTAAAATGACTCCTTTTGAGACAAAAGAACACAGCCTTTGCTATTTTCTTAACCATCATTAATATGTTTCCATTTTTTTGGTCAATTGTGCTCAGAAAGAAACATGCACACTGTGGGTAGTAGATAAAATGTTGAAAGTGTGTGGTTCCTAGGCATAGTATGCATCACTGGGATGTAAGAGGCATTGAAGAGAAAGGCTGGAGTTTTGTACGTAAGTTTCTTACATGTCAAATGTTGCAAAATTGGGGTTACAATTCCATATGAAACTGAGGCTTCATCGAGTGCTACAGAGCACTCCTTTCATGGTTTATAAGTTACCAGTAGTGATGTTGATAGGCTGAAAATGTATCACTTAGCTAAATTTTGGGTGAATCATTGAATCACATTGGTTTTTATCTTTGTCCCTCATAACTTAAGCTGCTACAATCAAATTTTCTTCAACAGAGACAATGCAAAGCAATGAAACAGTGAAAGAGGATATAAATTTGTTTGCATGTTAGCAAATGGCACCTGGATGTACTTCATGGTTTTCTGTGACATGCTTCACACTGTAGAGGGATATAAATATCTTATTCCTCATTGAGAACAGAGAAAAGGATTTCACAAGAACTCATGCAGAATCACTAACAAAGCTTCAATACTCTCATTGACACTAGGTCAATCATTACAAATGAAGCAAGAATTGAATGCTTAGTTGTGAGTGAGAATGCACAAGCTGTTTCGTCTTTGCAAATAGCCAGCAGTGAATCTGCTTTGTCTGGACATGGAAAGTACCCTGTACATCATCTTCACTATAGTCATCGTTGCAGAGTTTGTTTTTGGAAATCTGAGCAATGGATTCATTGTGCTGACAAACTGCATTGACTGGGTCAGGAAGAGAATGCTTTCCTCCGTTGGCTGGATCCTGCTTTCGTTGGCCATTTCCAGAGTGGTTTTGATCTGGGAAATGTTACTAACATGGCTAAAATATATGCAGTATTCATTTGCATTTGTTGCTGGAACAGAATTAAGAGTTATTATGTTGTCCTGGGTAGTTTCCAATCACTTCAGTCTCTGGCTTGCCACCATCCTCAGCATGTTTTATTTGCTCAAAATAGCCAGTTTCTCCAGGCCTGTTTTTCTTTATCTGAAGTGGAGAATAAAGAAAGTGCTTCTGACCATCCTTCTGGGAAATGTGATCTTCTTGCTTTTCAACATAATGCAAATAAACAAACATACAGAGGAGTGGATGCATCAGTATGAGAGAAACACAACCTGGAATTTTAGAACAAGTTGTTTTTCAAGGGTTTCAAAGCTAATAACATTCAACATGATTATGTTCTCTTTAACACCAATTGTTGTGTCCCTGGTCTCCTTCATCCTGTTAATTCTCTCCCTTTGGAAACATCTCCAGAAGATGCAGCTAAATTTCAGAGGGGAACAAGACTCCAGCACAAAAGCCCACATGAATGCCATGAAAATTATGGTCTCCTTCCTTTTACTCTATGCCTCTTATTTCATATCCTTTTTTATATCATTTATTCCTATGGCACACGAAAAAGGACTAGATCACTTGCTTAGCCTGACTGTTGGGCTTTTCTACCCTTCGTGCCACTCATTTATCTTGATTTTGGGACATGCTAATTTAAGGCAGGCCTGTCTTTTGGTGCTCAGGCAGCTGAGATGTGAGAAAAAGCATTAGAAGTTTATTGTTCCTAAAGGTAGCTCAACAACATATTAGGCATATAGAACTCACTCAGTGGTAGAGCCCCAGGCAAGCATACATATTGAAAAACATAATTTCTCAATTCTTCCATATATAGAAGATGATATAATAAATTCCTCAAACATTTAGAACAATACTAAAACAGGACACTCTTGTATATAGAACTATGAATCAGATTTTATGAATGCATGCTTTTTTACCCTAGGCATGATAGCATAATCATGTCAACTAAAATGAAAGTAGGCTGATCCAGGCTGAGATGCATAGTGAGACCCAGTTTGAATCTTCATCCAGTTGATAATTATCTCAAATCAATGTCATTATAGGCATAAGAAAAATTTTGACACTCTGAAACAATTCATTGTACCTTATTATATTGTTTTGGAAGTAGATTCGAACATTTAAATAAATTTAACATCAATCAAATCTAAAGAAATTACACACACACACACACACACACACACGAAGA
The DNA here is from genome assembly GCF_000317375.1 of Microtus ochrogaster. Lineage (NCBI taxonomy): Eukaryota > Metazoa > Chordata > Mammalia > Rodentia > Cricetidae > Microtus > Microtus ochrogaster. The sequence goes on from NW_004949144.1 coordinate 604,047, forward strand.
TTAAAACCTAGACTGTAGGATGTGGGAGATGGCTCAGTAAAATTCTTTCTTAAAAAGCATCAGGATCTGGATCTAAATCTCCAGATTCAACAAAAGCCTGGTTTCAAATTTCAATGCAATACATGTGTGTAAAATATAGCCAATACCAAGAGAACCAAGAAAATATTTTCTTTCTTGAAAATTATTAGTCGATATCCTTTTTAAAGGCCTGAATAGATTTTACTATTTAAATAATATTTCACTTGGAAATGCCAGAAGAAATACATTCATCCACATCTCAGGTTTGGGTACACCTACTTATAACCCTGAAGTTGAACTATGTCAGTCAGTGATGAAGGCAAAGATGGTCTATAATCAAAATGCCCACTGTGCCAGAAACTTTCCTGATGATGTCTTCAGTTATAGAATTCATAATAAGGATTATTGGAAGTGAACTCATCATGCTGATGAACAAAACTGACTGGGCCAGGAACTGTAAGATTTCCCTGGTTGACTTTGTTCTCTCCTGCATGTGTCTCTCTAGGATATGCTTTTGTAAACAAAAAATTTTGTACATCTCTTTTGATGTAAGCTGTAGGAAATAATTTCAGCCTAAGAATGTTCTTCATTTTGAAATCCTCTGGACATGATCCAACTATTTCTACGCAGCTTGCACCACCTGATTCAGTGTCTTCTATTACCTTAAAATAGGCAACTTCTTCAATACCCCTTTATTTGTGGATGAGACAAAGAAATACCACAGTACCTCTGTGACTGATGGAGTAACAAAACTCTTTTGATCAATGTTCCTGATGTTTCATGGAAACCTTGACTTTATTCAAGTATGGTCAAAAATGGAAAAAACAATTGATTTTATAGAGACTCTTGGATAAGTTTAGCATATTATATTATTTTTTCATTCTTATAATTTTGTAGTGTGTTTAATTTTGCTTTTCCTTCTAATAATTTTGTTATGGAGTCATACCATAAGAATGAAACTACAAGGCATTTATGCTAGAGATTTGAGCAGTATGGTCCATATGAAATCTGTGAAAACTATTGTCTTATTTCTGCTCTTCTTTTTTAAGTATTCCATAAGCAACATTCTGATGATCTTGTCTTACAAGGACTTGTCTACTTTGTAGAGAGTGTTTTGGGAAGACTTTACCTCATATACTGGCATTATTTAATTCATTGAGGCATCATTTTCTTCTGATTTTATGGAACAAAAAAAAAATTGAATCAGAAATTTTTTCGTATGCCAAAGAAGTTGAAGTGTGTCAAGGGGTAGGCTTTTCTTTCTTTTGGTACTGTGATCAGGCCCGGTATGACAGGTAAAGTTCTCAGGAAAAGAGGAAGAAGAATAAAGACCTTACATCTAGCCCCACACTCCCCCATTCTTGAGACAATTCGGTCTGTGTAGACTTGAATTTCCTGTAATCCACTTGTAGACCCGACTGACTTCAAACTCAAAAAGATACACCAACCTTTGCCCCTGAGTGCCAGAATTAAAGACATGTGCCATGACACTGGTTACATACATCCCTTTTACCTTCTCCCTTTTCTTTCATTCTGTTATATTGACCATTATTTAAAATATTTTACTTTATTAAATAAAGGAAAGTAGTTCTATGTTATTTGTATTAGATATAAATTTTTTGATTTAAAAGTAAAATTTTAAATCAATAAATATTTGTTTTATCAAATGCACCACAAAACAGAATAATTCTTTTTAAAATTGCACCGATAATTTGAATAAATATTAGATGAGAGAGAACTAAAATATGTGAAAGATTATGGTATGGATTATGTGTATTCCTATATGAATGACCAATTCTACAATTTAAAACTTAGAAAGTTGATTGTTTAGCTTCCTGAGACAAAATGTACATAATTTCTATGTGGCTTTTTTTTTAGCAATTTGCATGTATTTGTCCTTTGTAGTGTTTGAAAAATGTCCATTGTATCTATAAGATTAATTTCCTTTATACACATCACTGCTGATGAATATTTGGGTTGGTTGTAAAACTTACATATTGTGAAGTTTGCAATGAATCTTAATGTGCATACATCTCTGTTAAATTTTGAGAGATGTTAGTGGTCAGGGTAAAACTGGGTCATACAGTTGATTTATTTTATTTTTATTTTGAAGATACCACCATACTGACTTACTTAGTGGTTGGGGTGATCTGAATTACAATCAGCATTGTATAAATTTTCCTTTTGTCCCACATCTTGCCTTAGATCAGTAAGATTACAGGAATGGGCTACCTTGCCTACTTGGGTTATTAGTACGCTTTATTTTGATTTTTGTCCCTGGTTGTATTTTTATGATGTATACAGTTTTAGATTTCTCTGACTTTGGTATCAAGATATTTCCAGCACATGCTATGTGGGAGCCCACATGTGATTCATTTTCTATCTGGAGTCATTTCTGATTTAAAGAAGTCATTTGAGTTCAAACTTGCCTGCTCTGCTTCTTCCAGTAAACTTGAGGGCGATGACTAACATTTGTGTCAGCCCATAGAAAGAGAATTTTTGCCCAGTTCAAAGAGAACATTTTTCTATTAAGATTTGGGCTGGTGTACACCAGCCAGAGGCACTCATTGTTAGAGATCAGAAACTGCTTAGCTGGATAAGATAATGCACCTGTTTGAGCTTCCTTCCAAGGACAGTGCAGGGCGGTGGTTAGCTGACTGTACTGCCCTTTGTTATGCCTTTGACTGTAATTCGTATATATGCTGCCTGAGAAATAAACTCGGTGCTGTTTGGTATTGACCTTCAGTCCTCTTGTCTATCCTATGTTTTTGTCTTCTCTTAATCTAATATTTTGTCAGCCTCATCGCCCCCTCCCAGGGAATCCCTCAGCTGATTTCTGCCTGAGTGGGCTCTGACATTTAAGTCATTAAATGGGAACAATTTGTAAACCTTACTACTCAGGAGGATGAGGGAAGAGAGCCTTTGTAAGTTCTTGACACGCATGAATGCATAGTGAGTCATGGTTTTAAAACACGCACACACACACACACACACACACACACAAAACATAGAATAAATTGATATTGAACTCTTTTTAGAAAAATATGTGTAAACTTACAACTTTTACACTTCAATTATTTTATTGAAATATGATTTCCCTGGAATATGGAGAGTCAATTAAGAGTATAAAATTTAGTAACAATACAATATTTTTAAGACTTCAATCTTTTCTTATGCCTATATTTTTACAAATAATCTCTGTCTTATTTACTATTCTATTGCTTCCATGAGCACAGTAACTTATAAAAGATAGCATTAAATTTCAGGGTTGTTTACAGTTTTAGAGGGTTGTTCCATGGTAATCATGGTGGAAAGCAGTCAGGCATAACACTGTAGCCATAGCTGAGAGCTTTACACCCTGATCCACAGGGAGAAGGCAGAGAGAGAAACAAGAGACTAGGCCTTCATGTGTGTTTGAAATCCCAGTGCCTACTACCTTCAACAACAAAGACACACCTGTTAATCCTTCCCAAACATCTCATCAATTGGAAACTAAACAGGCAATTATATGAGCCTCTGGAGGCCATTTCCATTTAAACCTTAACAATCTGTTTAAATCAAAACAAATCATAAACAAACAAATAACTAAAACAAAAAAATCCAACCTGATGCTTTAAATTCTCTTACATCACCTCTCTACAAACCCTTATCCCCATTAAATTTAGCACCTGGTAGTCTCATTTAAATACATGACTATAACATGCTTGTATACACTAGCTTATGTATTTTAAATCCAATCTTGATATTATCTCTAAACTTTAAATTCAATTGTAGTCAACCCAGGTGGTAGTGCATACTTTTAATCCTGGTACTTGGGAAGCAAAGACAGGCAGATCTCTAAGTACAAGGCTTGTCTGGTCTACAGAGCAAGTTCCAGGATAGCAGCTATCACTTCCTCCAGAGAGGAGGATTTGCGGCTGGCATTGATGGCTAGTAGGATGGGGACAAATGAAGCAGAAGGGGTCACTGATGACCCAACTTCATGCTTTCTGGTAAGAAAGAGCACTAGCATCCAGAGGTCAACCTCCCACATATTTTCAGGAGAAATCCAGGGGCCAAAATCACAGCCTCATCATAAAAATCCTCCAAAATGGCAGTCTTAACCTTAAGGCCCCTGGTAAACAATATTGATTTTAATGCCCTCACCTGAGGCTTCTTACAGTAGGAAGCTAACATCCCCATTCTCTTAATGGCGGGAGATATGGGGCAGGCAAGAATAAATTCTAAAACAGACAAAGACAGACATGAACTAAAACAGGAAGTGTGTCAGACCCAAGTTTAGTAGATGGTTCTACCTAGCACAGCAGGAGTACCAGACAGACACAAAGAGAAAGAGAAAAAAATGAGGAGGGTTCCCAAGCTCACCTTTGCAAGTACTAAGGACTTGGAGCACACAGGGCCCAACTCACCGAACAAGTCACAGAAGAGGGTGGGCTGTAACATACCACAGATGTGAAGAAGAGTCTAAAAGGCATCAAAAAAGAAAGCAAAAATGTACCTATGCAGGATGGGTCAATGCCACTCCAGCAACAAAGGGTGAAGATCAGCCCCCCCCCCAAAGAGTTACAGCAATAAAAATATACACCCAAGTGGGGTTGAGGCCCATGTCAGCATGGGGACCAAAAGTGCTATGTCTAGGGGCCAAATATTGCAGACAACCCTGCTCACACACTGATGTGGGAAGGTCATATGTCTGTCTGTTGATTTTATTGGTTAATAAAGAAACTGCCTTGGCCCATTTGATAGGCCAGCCCTTAGGTGGGTGGAGTAGACAGAACAGAATGCTGGGAAGAAGGAAGTGAGCTAGATGCTATGCCGCTCCTTCAGGGTAGACGATGAAGCTCCAGCCCAAGATGAATGTACACTAGAATCCTTTCCAGTAAGCCACCACTTCGTGGAGCTACACAGATTACTAAATATGGATTAAGCAAGATGTGAGAGTAAACCAGTAAGTGACTACAGCTAATGGGCCAAGCAGTGTTTAAATGAATACAGTTTGCGTGTTGTTATTTCAGGGCATAAGCTAGCCAGGTGGCCAGAAGCCTGCTGTGGGAAGTGGCCCGCAGCTCCTTCTACAGCACACCCCTTGGGGGAGGGGTTGAGAAGGCACAGAGTCAATGATGCAGACAATGGAAGTTAGGTGAGTAGCAGAGCATGCTGTAGACTCATTTATTATGGAAGTTTGGCCTGCCTATATAACCCCTTCCCAAAATCCCATTGGCTGATGCAGCCGATTCTGATGCATTGTTCTCTCCTCATTGGCATCTCTGGCCAGGCATCTCTGGGTGTAGTGGCAGGCCTTAGGTTGTCTTAGGGAAGACATGCCTGCCATGCATGCTCGTGTGGTCTGGTGGGGCAGGACCACTATGGCTTGAGTAGGTTAGCACATGGGCAAAACAGAGGACTAGTAATCCACCTGAGACAAACGGTTTGTCTTTTAGAGTAAAATATATATGTCTCTTTCTCTCTCCTCTCATAACCACATTAAGCTACACAGAGTTTGAAATGATTGTAGAGAGCTGTGTTGTGCCGTGCCTTGAAGATGGCGCTGGTTTCCACCCTCCACCCCCTCGTGGGTATGTGCTCTCAGTCACGTACTATCCCATATATGGCCTAGACTGAGAATGTGGCTTGCTTCCGTGTACCTGGACCTATCCGCATTTCCCGCATAGCTTGCTGGGGCTGGCTACCCAGAGGCTATTTTAGCTGTGAGTTGGTTTTCCCCTGGTATTCGAAGATTGTTCAAGGTTTCTGAATAAACTGCAGAAAGAAGAGTCCGGTGTTGCATCTTCCTTGCTGGTGGAGGCGGTCGCGACAAATGATAAAATAGATGGATAAATATGGATATTCTATAGAACAGATGAACTCTCAGATATTAGATAAATGGCAGATTGGATGACATTTAACAAAGCAGGTTATCACTAAAAGCTTGCTTGGAGCACCACATCTGGTTAGAAACTTTTAAATAAAGCTAAAATAAATGTTAGAGAGAAAGTAAAATGATCTTCTAAAATTCATAGAAATTTACAAGTAGGCATTAATTTAGACCCTGAATATAGCCAAAGTAGAATCAGGCAGAGACTGGTCGGAACTGTTTATCAATATACTGTTTAGGATATTCTTTATGTTGTGTTGAAAGATCAATCTGTGACATAAAAACTACCTATATAAATCAGAAATTTAAGAAAATGCAAAAGAGACTTTAAAGGAATGGCAAACTTACCTTATATGTGTGTAATTATGTATAATACATAAAGTACCTGTAAAAGCACTACCTAAAATTAAGTTCAAAACACAATTTTATAGAAAAAATATGAGAAGCCTCATGTGAATATTCCATTTTTGTTTCTGAAAACAATCTTGCTTTAATAGCCTTAAGGATGATGACAAGAACAAATGTTTTGTAGAACAGAATTTGGCTGTATGAAAGCAGTGCTTCTGCCAGTGCAAATGTACCAAAATCAATAGGCAATATTTCTTGGCCTGAGAAGGCTGTGGACTCAGTGTGAAGGTCTAATCTGTCAGAGTTGAGCAGAAACATAGATCATCATGAAAAGAATATATAGTAGCCAATGGTAAAACTACATTTTAGGAAAGAAATCAACACTGACAGACATAGGCAAATGTGTGCACTCACCACAATCTACCACACATACACTTGACAAAGAATGAAAAGACTTGAGTCACAGTCTCGTTTGTTAAATCCTCATAATGCTGGAACGTAAGTTTTAGTATCTGTGACAGTTGCTTAGATGATTTTTCTTTCCAAACTTTGTCCCAATTATATGTGGTACCAATCACACTGCATAAGTAGTCACCTCCTCTCTGCACTTCCCAATTATGATGCCAGTCTCTCAAAGAGAGATCTGCCATGAATGCATTGTAGCATGTACAATGTGAGGTCACCTAATACAGAGTACAAAGGTCTTTATGTTTTGATCCTTATTCAATAAATAAAGGAAGCTGTTTGTGTAGATGTGTAAGAAACCCCAAAGCCTTCTTCAAGACGTTTGTCCCCCTAAAATTTTGGAAAAAATATCATGAAAATGTAATCTTAAAGCAGCTATCTCAGAAGTGGGATCCAGAGGGAAAGGCAAGCCTCAAAACTAGATGAGACTTTCCAGAGTATAGTTATTATAATGAGCATTTTGATACTCATTAAATTTAACATTCATTAAAACTTAATGAATACTTTGACAAAAAAGTCATTCCTATCATGTATGATAATTTACTCTTTGTACATTTTTTTAAAAAATGGCATTTAATTTTTTAAAAGTTTAGTTACTAGTTAGCTTCCCTCTTAATAGTATCCTCTGATATATTTTAAAAATCCTTATTATTTAATTATAAAATCACTGTTAATTATACAAATAACAATAATTTATTCCCAGAGACAAGACTGGGATTACAGTGGTGAAGTTTCTCTGATAAGAAATGATCAGAGAAGAATATGAAGGACAGATGCCAATTGAATCAAGAGAAAGCAAAGCTGGTCAGAACATAGCAGTGCTGGCTCACATACTTTACTAGGAAGATCAAAAAGGGGTTGGTACAGTTTTAACCCCTTGAAATGGCATACCAAAAACTTCTTCTTAAAGCTCAATTCTGTCCTCTCTTCCCATTGGTTAGGGTTTACCCAAATCGAAGGCATTACCTTTCTGCCATAGATGATCCATCCTTGATGACCATTTAGAAAATAAGACATAGTATGACATTTTTTACAGAGATGTGAGCAGATGTAGATTCATCCCAGAGAAGACAACAATGACTGATGATAAAAACAATTCCACCTGAATTTAACTTAGCAAACTTTCATTTCTTGTGTTTATTGACAGGAGCCTGTGTGAAGGGAGACTAACAGGAGCATGGGTGAAGTAATGGTAGTTGCATAATGAGAAATCCATCCAGTATTGGTAAATCACTCATGAACAACCAGCTAATAGCTCAGCCAGCGAGGGAATCCCCTTTCTCCAGAAAGTGTCACTGACTTTCTGAACTTAAGCATGATCTTATGAACCTTGAAATTTTTGGAAGTTTTCCAAGTCTTATTTGATTAGTTCATTTTGTCTTTTCGGAGCCTTATGTAACTCTAGAAAGGAACATTGCAGCATAAATAAATTACTAAACAACATTTCATCCCTCTGTCTGACTTTCACATTTTTTCTACTTCCTTTTCTAGAATGTCCCCTGATTTCTGGAGGGAATGATGTAGATATTTGGCTATATTCTTCCATCTTGGACTGAGCATTGTACTACTCTGTCACAGCAACTGTCATGAATTACAAGGACACTGGCTAGCAATAAGTCTCTGTACTAGATCACCTATTCAACAAAGAGTCTCTCTCCATTACTGAGACTGATGGTGATGTTTATCTATGACATACACACAAACACTAGAAGAAATATTGATAGATATGTAATATCCATTTTCATAAACAGGATCAGAGATCTATAAATGCTACAGACACGTGCTTTTTGCCCAGGTTTACAGGACCAGCTGCAAGTTTCTACCTGACACACAGATCTTAAATCCAATCAGAAAGCAAATGACTGGACCCATAATATTGGTGGTAATGACACCAGAGAACACATCTAGTGTAGCAAAGAGATTCCATAACTGAGTATTACTGTCAATAACAATTCTTCCCCTGCAACTTGCACTGTGAAAGACAATTAGAAAGGAGTGAGATTTCAGTTCAGTCTCAGCCTGTGTTGCCCATGTCTTAGAGCCAAAGCACACAGTGCCTCAGAAATGAGTGCTTTCCATCTGTCTATTCCTGTCATAAAAGCAGCAGCCATGGTCACAGCTTTTAACATTTCTGGAGTCTTGGGAGTCTTGGATAGCAAATCATAGTAACCTTTTTTTGTTTACTCTGGGCACTTTCAATTAAGTACTTAATGGTTGTCCTTAGTGATCTATAAGCCTTTTTTTCCTTTTTATTGAGCTCTACATTTTCCTCTCTTCCCTGGCTCTCCCCTCCCCATTCACCATTTCCCCATGGTCCCTATGCTCCCAAGAGAACTTGTATTTTTCTATTTCCCATGCAGATTAGATCTATATAAGTCTTTCTTATTGTCCTCATTGTTGTCTAAATTCTCTGGGATTGTGGTTTGTAGGTTGGTTTTCTTTGTTTTATGCTTAAAAACCACCTATGAGTGAATACATGTGATAATTGTCTTTCTGTGTCCGGATTACCTCACTCAAAATAATGTTTTCTAGCTCCATCCATTTTCCTGCAAAATTCAAGGTGTTATTTTTTTTCTATTGTGTAGTACTCCATTGTGTAAGTGTACCACATTTTCCTTATACATTCTTCGATTAAGGAGCATTTAGGTTGTTTCCAGGTTCTGGCTATGACAAACAAAGCTGCTATGAACATAGCATAACCTTTTATAAAACTGTAAGATTCATAAGGATTGATTTCTGTATTCATAACACTGGGATTAGAGATATTCGACACCATGAATAGCTCAAAAGTCCAAATCTTTAAAATAGGGTGGGGTGGGCTTTTGATTTATGTAATAACTCAGCTGTGTACTATCAGCTATCTACTGAGAGCAATAGAATTGAAAAAAGTCACTATCAAAGAGGAAAGGGTGAAGAGAGGAGAAGGGAAATGAGCCCATTTGAGCAATAGGAAGTAGGAGTGATCATTTACCTGTAAATGAACACTCAGGTTAGCAGTAGTGGGCTCCAGATATCCTTATCTTTGCTGCTTTTGTCTTCTCTGAAGCCTGCTGAAAATGCCACACTCCAGACAGCTCACCTATGACAAGGAAGATTTTAATGAAGAAGATATAATTTTAATGCTAGTACCAGTTACTCAGGAGCTCATCATAGAAAGTGCCTAGGGAATCAAGTGTTTCTTCAACCATAGGCCTTAAGCCACAATTTCCCTCAAGGCCAACTTCTCAGGATAAATACCAACCCTTCAGTATCCAAGCTAAAACCCTATCTGCCTCTGCTGGCCATCCTGACTCCTATTAATGAGATATCCCCGAACACTCTCCGGGAATGGTGTCACTGTCATAACTTGATTATGGATGGCAAGGAAGTTGAAGCCTACTTGAGACTCCAGAAAAATTCATATTTAATGCAAAAATGACATATTCTCTAAAATCTCATGAAGCCAAAATGAAGCAGTTTCCCAAGAAACTCTATAAGCCATCAAAGGACCCATGCCTCAAAATTTCAAGAGGATAGTATATTTGAAGCTACAACTTCAGAAAAGGAGTCTGTTTTTGCAGCCTGGGGAAGAATTGCCATGAGAGCTGTTCAGCCTGGGACTGTGAATTGCCACCCTCTTCGCTCGAATGTCAAAGCCTTTCTTTCACCAGCCACTGGATGCAGGTAGTGCTTTGTCTATGCCAGACAGCTCCCTGAAGATAAGACAGGCTAGATTTGCCTGAAGCTGCCTGCTGGTCATAACTGGGTTCTAGACAGTCCCCAAAGGATGACACTTCTCTTCCTATTACCAGCCTGTGCTTTTCCATCCCCAGGAGTGGAAGATAATATTCTGTGTCCTGAATGCATCCAACGCAATAAGAAGATGATGAGAAATTTTGAAAGAGACAGTTGATCGGAAAGGAAATACAAAACGCTACATCCAAATTTGCCACTTTAGACTGATGTCAAGGTTTTCTGGTGTGAATGGACGAGTCCTATAATGGCTAAGGAACTGAACATCTATCCCTGCATTGGACTTGCTCAATGCTATTTTTTTCATGGGATCCAGAGAACAATTTTGTTCACAGGGTCTAGAGAAAAGTTTTGTTCACAGAATCTAGAGAACAATTGGAGTGGAAAGATGTCTTATAACAAAATAAAATAACTGCTTTCAATCAATAAAAAAGTCTCATAAGGATTAGTATTTTGTAATGAAACCTTTTTTTTTTTTCCAGAAAGAGGGCAGAATCTCTAAATGCCATTGAAGCTCCAAGTGAGTACTAGTTTGTCTCAGAGAGCAGAGAAGAAACTAAAAGAAATTCAAACATGGACCAATAAATAAGATAAAATCTTAGAGGACCAATGGAACCATATCAAAGACCTGGAAATTAATCCACACACCTTCGAGAACCTGATTTTTGACAACGAAGCAAAAAATATCAAATGGAAAAAAGAAAGCATACTTAACAAATTGTGCTGGCATAACTGGATATAATCATGTAGAAGAATGAAAATATATCCATATCGATCACCATACACAAAATGCAAGTCCAAATGGATCAAAGACCTCAAGATAAAGCCAGCCACACTGAACCTTAGAAAAGAGAAAGTGGGAAGTACACTTGAATGCATTGGCATGGGAGACCACTTCCTAAATATAACCCCAGAAGCACAGACACTGAAACAATTAATAAATGGGACCGCCTAAAACTGAAAAGCTGCAGTAAAGCATAGGACATGGTCAATAAGACAAAAACAACAGCCTACAGAATAGGAAAAGATCTTCACTAACCCCACATCAGAAAGATATACAAAAAACTCAAGAAATTGGTCATCAAAAGAAAAAATAATCCAATAAAAAATGGAGTATGGATCTAAACAGAGAACCCTCAACAGCGGAATCTAAAATGGCTGAAAGACACTTGAGGAAATGTTCAATACCATTAGTCATCAGAGAAATGCAAATCAAAACAACCCTGAGATTCCAGCTTGCACCTGTAAAAATTGCCAAGATCAAAAACACTGATGACAACTTATTCTGGAGAGGTTGTGGGGTAAAGGGAATACTTCTGCATTGCTGGTGGGAATGTAAAATGGTACAGCCTATTTGGATGTCAATATGGCTATTTCTCAGAAAATTAGGAAACAACCTTCCTCAAGACCCAGTAATATCACTTTTGGGTATATATCCAAAGGATGCTCAATAGTGCCATAAAAACATGTATTCAACTGTGTTCATAGCAGCATTGTTTGTCATAGCCATAACCTGGAAACAACCTAAATGCCCCTTGACTGAAGAATGGATAAGGAAAATGTGATACATTTACACAATGGAATACTACACAGCAGAAAAAAAAAATAACACCTTGATTTTTGCAGGAAAATGAATGGAGCTAGAAAACATCATTTTGAGTGAGGTAACCCAGACCCAGAAAGACAATTATCACAGGTACTCACTCATAAGTGGTTTTTAAACACAGAGCAACCCCCCCCAAAAAGAAACAACAACAAAAAACCAGCCTGCAAATCACAATCCCAGAAAACGTAGAGAACAATGAAGACCTTAAGAGAGACATACATGGATCTAATCTACATAGGAAGTAGACAAAGACAAGCTCTCCTGAGTAAACTGGGAGCATGGGACCTTGGGGGAGAGTTGAAGGGGAGAGAAGAGGAAGGGATGGGAGAAGAGAAAAATGTAGAACTCAAAAAAATAAAAAAAATCAAACTTTAAAGGTTTCCTTTATAACTTCTTCAATATCCTTTTACATCTTTAGTATCTGGTTATCTGATTTTTTTTTTTGAGTTTCAAGTTTTTGTTATCTCTGGGAGGACTTTTATTTACAAATTAATTTCTGCTTTATTTCCTTTGCATCTCATCTTCCCTTCCATTTTTTTTAACAGTTTTACCTGCCAAATAGAGACCAATGCAGCAGATAGCAGCTATTTTTTGTTTTTCCATTCTAATTTTTAAAAATTTTTATTTTTCTAATTTTAGAAATCTAATTTTTCCCATTCTAACTTTTTTCTATGCTAGCAAATTCCCTACTATGTTGACAAGGCAATTGAGACTCTGTTGTATAAATCATTGCCTACAACAACAGAAACACAACAACACCATACTTTCATTACAAACCCATCTGATACATGCTACTGTGTGACACTGCTCTATATTCTGCAACCAATCAGTGGTTGGGAATCCCCAGGCTCAGGTGATAGAGCACATTGACTAAAAGAAGTGCCACTGATAGGAAATAGAAGGAGATGGATGATCTGGGATTTCTTGCAAGGATGCTCCATTCTCAGATAGGTTGGTCTTGCTTCCATTGCAGAGAGCATATAACCACCATTACATGATGGAGGCACACGGTCTTAATCTATGCAAGATAAATAGACACATAAGAAATGTCTGTAAATTTTCCACCCTCAAATGGATCAACCTCAGTTTAATAAATCAGCATTGATTGCCTGAGTCTTGGAACTATTGCTTTCCAACAAAACAGATTAGTTATGGAATGGCTAATAACCAAAGTGACTAGTTAATATTTGAAAACATATTGAACAATCTTAATTATCTTGGAAATTAAAATTAAAACTGCTTTAAATTTCCACTTGCCCCTATAAGAATGGTTGTAATGAAGATATCACAACACAAAACTACAACAATTAAAATGCAAAGTTTTAGACCCCACTCCTAATGTACACATCTATATTGCAACTTCTGTACCTAAGGTTCAAGAAGATGAAGAGGAAAGGTTGTTAAGAGCCAAAAGGTAAGGAAGTTTGCTGTGATAGTGTCTCCTAATAATATCAGAGATACACCCATTAAAATATCTCCAACATGATTGTCTAAACAAGAGCTGAACAATGACAACAGTGCTCAAGCCAAAGTGGAGGGGGGAAAAGTCCACAAGACGTCAGCCCTACATGAGCAACTATAGGCAACTAAGAAATGCTAACAGCCATAGAAACTCTCTTCCAGCAAAAGAGAATAGTTTGTTATCCAATACCAAATGATTCACCTAGAATATAAAATACAAATAATATTATATAGACTGTGCAGATTGTACTTAAGTATTTATGAGTATATATGTACATATTATATAATAATTAATGTAAAAGGAGGTCATGAATTTGAAAAAGAGAAAGAAGGGGTATCTATGTGGGTTTTGCAGAGACCTTCAATATTCTTAATGCCGTTACTCTTTAATACAGTTCATCATGTTCTGGTGACTCCCAATCATAAAATCATGAAATTATTTTTGTTACTATTTCATAGCTGTAATTTTTCAACTGTTATGAACCACAATGCAAATATTTTTGGAGGAAGGAGTTTGTCAAAGGGGTCACAACCTATAGGTTCAACCTCTGGTTTAGAGGAATGGAAGGGAAAAATAAAGCAATTGTAGTATAATCTTTAAACAAACAAATAAATAATTACTTCAAAAGAAGTTGTCATAAGTTCTAACAAGAAATTGGATAGAAACAGAACATGTATATGCTGTTGCGGTGGATATAAACTTCAGCAACCAGTATGGAAATCTCTGTAGGGTCCCAAATTTTAAAATATTAAACTACCATTGTGATCCACTCATAGGTATATGCTCAAAATAATAAGTCAGTAAACACACACATGGCATATTACTTGTACATCCATATATATTGATGCATGTATCTTTAAGAAATAAGAAATGGAACCAGGTAAGAGAAAAATCAACAGATGAATACAGAAAACATGATACACATGCACTATGAAAAATAAAATCCTTACATTTGCTGACAAACTTAAGAAGCTAGAACATTGGGGTAAACAAAATTAATTAGATTTAGAAAGACAAATTTGCTTGTTGTCTTAATACAGATGTATTAAGATTTGGGATTTAATTTAGACTGTGCACGTGCATGTGTGTATGTGTTTTTGTGTGTGAGTGTTTGTGTGAATATGTGTGTGTGTGTGTGTCTGTCTGCATCTTAAAACTAGAAAGGAGACCACCAAAAGGGAGGGGAAAGTGTTAAGGGAAGGAGATGGAAGATAACTGAGTTTGTGGTACTTGTAACATGGATATGGAATTGGAGACTTTGTGGGAGTAGGAAGAAAATGGGCAGAACAGTGGAGATGGAGGACCAGTAAGAACAAACTTAATGGCATATACTGAGAAAATACACTGAATCATATTACTTTGTATAAGAATTATAAAAAAGAATAAAATTGGATTAACTGCTTACATAGCATCCCAAATTGATAGTTGCATAGAATTCAGTGATTAAATATTTTACTGCCTACACTAGAACTTTCCATCAATGACTTTGTCAACACATGTCTCTTATTTCCAAAATTTATACAAGATTCTAAGAAACCAGATCCTCAAGAAATTTCCTATGTTTACCATACATAGTTCATACATGTTGTTTTAGTAAATAAAGGAAAAAAATGAATTGTGTGAAATTATTTATGCATTGTTTTACAATGATACTATCTTTAAAACATGGAAAGTAAGATTCTTTTTGCTTAAAGTTTAAAATAAATTTTAAGAATATAAAATGAAGTACTGATAGACAACCTATCACCCTTACAGGTTTTAAAATGAGAAAAACAAAAGCAGTAACCTGAAATACATAAGATGTGCTTTTAACTTCATAACACATAATTTTTTTATTTTTTTAAATTTTTAAATTTAAGATTTTTAGCCGGGCGATGGTGGCGCACGCCTTTAATCCCAGCACTCGGGAGGCAGAGGCAGGCGGATCTCTGTGAGTTCGAGACCAGCCTGGTCTACAGAGCTAGTTCCAGGACAGGCTCCAAAGCCACAGAGAAACCCTGTCTCGAAAAACCAAAAAAAAAAAAAAAAAATTAAGATTTTTTAGGAAACATCTTTTAGTACTGTTATACAAATTACCTCTTTTCAAACTTTATATATATTCATATTAATATGTCATTTATCCATACAACTCACTGTATATATTCACTAAATTTACTCTATTTTGTTATTACTTTATTATACTTGTTTTTATCTTATAATAAGAATTTTTGATTACTCTATACTAAAAATGAGAATTCTTTTTACTCTTTTGTATGAACTGAATAAGAAATTTTAATTGAATACTGTTTTAAATATGCACTTTTGCTCTATAATTTAGAATTCAATATTCTTACATCTACAAATGGCAGAAGCATCACAGTCTGAACTCACTTTTCATCATGGCAATGTACAGTGTAGTGGAATCACATATCCCCTTGTTACTAATTGTAAGTAAACCAGAGAATAAAAAAGAATAATACACATGGCTTCACAGTTATTCACTTTTTTTCTATATTCTTTATATCCAGGTTATATGTGAGGCAGCAGAGATTAAGGAAATGCTCTTTTCAATCTTTCTTGTCTGTATGGTTCTCACCAAAATGTATGCACGTATCTTATTTAGCAGGTTTAGGGAAGAGACTTTCCTGAGGATGGTTTTAGAAATTTTTTAATAACTTATATTCTGAAAATAGTAATGGAGAGAACAAAGTCACTCTTACCACTAGGTCTTTTTAGCTAGAAGATACCATATCATATCTCTGTTATTTATCTATAGACATGAGAGTTCTTTTTTTTTTTTTCAGTCAGCATCTCACCTGCTTCAGAAACAACTGAAGGGCTTGTTTCAACTTCTGGTTTCCCCATATCAAGATAAAAGAATGACCTGTTGGGTAGATGGCACCAATTGTTATGGAAAATAAAAAGACTGGTGCGTTATGTAAACTCCAACCTGCTATAACCACACAGAAAGAGTATGTAGCATATAACAAGAGAAAGGAGACCACAGTTTTCAAGGCCTTTATGTGGACTGTGGTGCTGGTATCTTGACATCCTTTGCCATGGTATTTCATATTCCTGAGATGTTTGCCTAGGGAGTAGATTAAGAGCAGAACACATGTCAGTGATATACAAAGTGGTATGATATTTATCATGCCAAAGAGATGTAAGTTTGCAAGGCCTGTGATGTCCTTCAGTTTGTTCTTCAAAGTCACATTTCCTTCATAATCATTCACCCAAGCAATCTTGTTGTTTATCATCCTAACATATGAAACCAAAAACAGGAAGGTCCCCAAAAATATCATGAGGAGAACTTTCTCAGTTTTTCTTTTTAGGTGAAGAAATAGAGGGTTGGAAAAATTGGCTATCTTGAACAAATAAAACATGCTGAGTATAGTCCCAAGCCAATTGCTAAAATGGTTGTTTACCTCCCAGATAATGCAACACCAAACTCTTTTCTGTGCACTGTATATATCTGTAGTAAACACAGCTGAATGCCAGTTCATTAACATTGCCCAGAGTATACCAGTTCTGGAGACGGCAAGAGCAGTTATGATTCTGTCCGCGGAGGAGACCTTACTTCTCTTGATACAGTCACTGGCGTTCACAAGAATAATGAAGATATTGACACAGTTCCCTAAGAGAAATTCCGTCATTATTATAATGGTGACAATCCATTCCAGTAAATTCATCATGTCTGATCAAACAAAAAAAAATAGGCAAGCTTAATTTCACTGCTTATGGTTCTTTTTATACAAAGATATAATTATATTTGCTCTTCACTGAATGTATACTAGAGTTCTTGCTCCTTTTAAAATGTGTCAAGTAGAACCCCAGTGTGGTGTGATAATGGATGAATTCAAACTCATGCTTATGGAAATTTATTTTACCATAATGTCTCTAATTACATATTTTTGTGCCTCTGCCATAGAGCAGTGTATTTCAGAGCTGCTATTGGAAAAACACCAATTCCCATTTGCTAGCAGGCAAATAAATACAAATTATGTTCCATTGTTTAAAATTTTGATCCTTTAATCATACATCAACTGCCATAGTCAGCTTGATTTGTTAATAAAATTTTAGAATTCAGTTTGTAAAGAATGTAGGGGGTGCCACTCATTTGAAACTTTGTTCATCTAGAGTAATCACACTCTATGAAATCATTTATTTTAATACAAAATTCATAAGCAAAGAGTCTTAAATTTACATACCATAAAATCCAAGGATTTCTGGGGAACATCAAAAAGGTGAACATTCCTTGAAAACTGCTCTCTGATAACAAATATCTGTGTTTAACTTGATTCTTAGTCAACTCATAAGAATGAATATTTATATACACAACATAGATATGGAAACATGCACATATAGTACACTTCATAGATGGAAGGATTATTCCCTTATGATTTTCAAAATGTAAAGTGTATCTCAGGGATCTCATCTAGGATTATAAATCTCTTTCTCCACTTTGATTTCAAGCCCAATCTTAATGTTCTAAAACTCTTAAGTATTACTTGATTAAAATTATTTGAAAGTTTATAATACTTCTTATACAATTAAAGAATATGTTTTCATATTTAGTCATCTATATAATGAAAACCAAAACTGCATTGAGATACTGTCCCATTCTAGTCAAAGATGTTTGTAATTTTTTTTTCATTTAATCTTAAAAAAAAAAACCAGAAATCAACTTGAACATGATTCTCACTGTGTTCCCAACACTAGGGAGAATGAGGGGAGGACAGTGAAAGTATAAGAAAAGATTTACACATTCATATCTTGCCGGGCAGTGGTTGCACATGCCTTTAATCCCAGCACTCGGGAGGCAGAGGCAGGCGGATCTCTGTGAGTTCAAGACCAGCCTGGTCTACAAGAGCTAGAAAACTGAGGGTACTTGAGCTCATGGCCACTGGGATACCAGACAGGAAGCTTGCACAGGACCTGTATATGTGTGTAACTAACAATCTTAAAGCTTGGTCTATTAGCAAGGCTGCTTAAACAGTGAGAGCAGGACCTCTTCTTGGCACTTAATTGGCTTTTGGTAACCTGTTCCCCATGCTGGATTACTTTGCCGAGCCTTTACTCAAGGGTAGGCACTCAGTCCTGCCTCAACTTGATGTGCCATGCTTTGTGCAAGTTCATGGAAGGCATGTCCCTTTCTCAAGGGAGATGAATGGGAAGTGGATGGGGGATGGGGTAGATGGGAAAGGGAAAGAGGTGGGAGGAGAAAAGTGAGGGGAAACTTTGTTATGTAAAATAAATAAAAAAAGTTATTTAAATTAAAAGCTAAGGGTAGTTGCTTGAGAAATAGCTCATGAAATATAAGTCAGCTCCTAGTAGTAATCACATCACTCTGGCTCAAAACCACCTGTGACTCCAGCTTCAGGGTATCTGAAACTCTGGCCTCTGGTGGTTAGTGGCATTGTAGTTATGCTCCACACTCTTGCTTTAAATGGGCTAATAAACCTACAAATTGGTGTCTGGAATAATGAATGTATATGAAACTGGTTTTACAGTTTCATAACAAGGAATATTATTCATTTATACTGTGCCTTAATCTGGACTTTTTCTCTAAAATTAATGATAATGAATAAAATACAAAATATAGATTATTTTATATCATATACACATAACCTACTATTTCACATGGAAGGCTAGTCTACATGTATTTTAATTACTCAGAATCAGGAGCACACTGTGCTCCAATGATGCCATCTAGGTTAACAGATTCAGATTCATGAGTTCTTCATGTAAATTTATAATTCACAGGAATAAGTAATTTACATAATAGTAGGAATACATGCACATATTAATTGGTGGTTGTCAAATACATACAACTATATTATATTTGCAGATGTTTATATTATATTTAAAGTTTATATATATACATATATATAAACTTCAATTGGTTATAATCTTTTAATTGAATATATTTAGCTAAATGACATGTTTTCAATATTTTATTTAACCATATGCCAATATTTTTAGTATGGAATGAAACTTATTTATAGTAGAAACTGAAAACATTATAATTTGAGTAATAGACACTGAATATAAACTTGTGGGCTCATGTGTATTTAATACTAACATTAATTGAGTAGCAGAATAAAGGTTAATGAAGTGTGAAAATTTTCAAACACCTTAGATTCTAAAAGTAAAACAGAGAGAGAACACATAACCTATGGATATTGTTGATAAATTTTCAATAAGTTAGAACTTTGTTTGTGGAAATGAAAATTTCTTTGTTCAGAGATAAATTTGTTATAAACACCCATTAAACTTGACTTAGAATAGATTTTCTTGTTTTTAGTGTTCTGAATTAATCCATATATTTGTAGGAAAATATATGTTCCACATTTTATCTCTTTTTGTTTAGGGCTATTTTAATAAAAGAAAGATTTTAAAAAGTGGGCAACTGTAATAACCATTTTAAAAATAATATTGTATCCTGAACACGCAGCTCAGTGGTAGAACATTCCAATAACGTGCACAAGAAGTTTGAACCACCTCATAGGAACATAAGAGGTCTTTCTGATACTTATATGGTAGATATCTGTATTTTTAGTAAACTCTTACCATACACACGTATGTAGAGCAATTATTTCCCCGAAAAGCAATGAGGTTCTGAATTTTTAAGAATTGTATTGAATAATGTGTGCAGATGTCAGTAAAGTTAAAGCAGTTACCCTCAGAATAGGCAGACACTGTCCTTGATTCAGATAGAACATCAACAGCAAAAGAATGCACAGAGAGCAAAATCCAGGGAACAAAAAAAAAAGAGAGAGAAATAGAAATTTGGTTTCTTACATTAAAAGTTGTCATTTTGTGCCTGATTTATAGGTGTACAAAAGATACATAGCTCACATTTTTTTCTTGATTTCTGATTTAAAAAGCCAGCATCATTACTGAAGTATCAAAAATCTTTATATTTTAGCTGGGCAGCGGTAGCATATGCCTTTAATCCCAGGACTCAGGAGGCAGAGGCAAGCAGACCTTTGTGAGTTCGAGACTACAAGAGCTTGTTCCAGGACAGGCTCCAAAGCTACAAAAAAAAACCCTGTCTTTAAAACACTTTATATTTTTAGCTTCTATTTATGTTTTCTTGTGCAGATAGAAACAAAATAGCTTCTGTCTTTAAGTATGTACTTGTCTTACTTTTGTCTTCATAATAAGATAATCTAAATATTCAAATATTAACTGTGATGATAATTTGCATTTTGTTAATGTTAATGTAGAATGCTCTAGTATTTCAACAAGGTCAAGACTGACTTTTTCTTTGAGATTAGTCTTTTTATTATAAAATTATTATTATTATGAAATTAATTTACTTTACATATTCACCACAGTTTTCCACCCTCCTCTCCATCCTCTCCCTTCCACTTTCTCCATTATCTTCCTGATATTTTTTTCTAGACCTATTACATATATTTCTTTAAAAAAATTATTGAAAAACACCTATAGTTAGAAACGCATGTGAGTTTTAAGAGTGCTATACTTTCATGTATCCATCACCAAAGTCAGAAACCATAGCAGAAACTCTCACCTTGTCCCATTTCCTGCAAATACATATCTATTCTTTGTCACTGTAGATGGGTTTTCTAGGAAGTCACATCAAAGTAACTAGAAGTACTGAAAGATTCCTTTCTCTCACTCTGCAATCTTACTTAAATGCCAGGATTGAGAGATGCTGAAAATTATGAGTGGTATTAGCTCATGCAAAAATACAGCAAAATAAAACTCATAAAAATTTAAATGAGCATAACAAAACTTATTTTCTTTGGAGAAATGTGCCTGTAACTCCTGCACTTGGGTTGTGAAGAAGGAGGATTGGAGTTCAAGGTCCTTATCCTCTGTTCTATAGTAGGTTCAAGATCAGTCTGAGCTGCATAGCACACTGCCTTAATAAACAAACAGGAAAAAATTGCAAATGTCATATTTTGATTAGCGGTTGCTGGTAGTTATATGTTAACATCATGTTCAGCATTTGTATAATTTTATTTGTTAATTTTACTTCTTTGTATATTGCAATATCTATTTATAAGCACATTTCTCCAAAGAAAATAATCTGAACAAAAATAAACATATACTGTGAACTGCAGTAGACAGTATAAACTTCCTAAGGAAGCTTTTGTATGTTCATCCTTGCTTACAAAGAAATTCTAATGACAATCATGGGGGACTTTGTTATTGGGCATTTTTCCACAATATTATTAATAAATGATAATTAAATACTAAATAGAGGATGGGGCCTGATAAGTATGGGTTAAGAAACCAGTTCTTCTAGGACCTCTGAATGTGGGTGATAGTTCTGTGGTTTGGGTAGTCTGTGGGGCAACTAGCAGTAGGATCAGGATTTATCCCCAGTATGTGAACTGGCTTTTATGAGTCCATTACTTATGGAGGGATGCCTTGCTCAGCCTCATATGGGCAGCGTTGGGGGTGAGGGGAGATTTGTCATAACTCTACTTGATATGTCAGATTTTATTGACTTCCCATGGAAGGCCTTACTCTTTCTGAGTATTGGATGGCAGGGTTTGGTAGGAGGGGAAGAGGAGGAGGGAAGAGAGGAGGAACTGTGATTGGTGTGTAAAATTAAAAATAAAAAAAAAACAGTTCTGAAAGAAATGAATGTAAATAACAAATGATCCAAAACATACTTTTATTTTCAAATTAAATAATCAGAACTCATTTCTCTTTAGAAGGTTTTTCAGATCCCAAAGGAAACACATGGAAGGCTGTGTATTCTGTGTGTGTCTGTCTTTATGACTTGGAGTCAAGAATAAAGACTAGCTGCCTAAACATAATATGGAGAAATACTTTTCTTCCTGATTGAAAATCAAGGAATTTTCAATGATAAAATCATAGAAAATTTGCAGAGGAGGTATTCTAAATCTTTCTCCAGAGGTCTAAAGTTTTCTTTGAAGTAAACCGCAGTACCAATGAAACCCTCAAGCCAACTACAGATAACCAAGATCCATGTATCATGTTAAACATTTCTGTATATTATTTTACTAAGTAGTATTTAATCTTGGTAAATTCAAATCCCCTCTCTATGAAGCAAGGCAAAGTGCTAAAAAAGCATGAAATAGAATATATCTTATTTGCATGCTAGCAAACTAGCTTTCAGTTCTTGTTCAACCATCTGCTGTGACAGCCTATGCTAATGATGTTAAATGTAGACTGGTGATTGACTCTCTGCCTTTCCTCTTTCCCGAATTTTCATGGTATTGTTGTCCCATCTATATTTCCTACCTGGATACTGGCCAATCAACATTTTATTAAACCAACACAAGTGACAGATCTTTACAGTGTATAGAGCATTATCCCACAGAAATTAATTATATCAATGGTTCTGAATTGTTTGGTGGAGTAATAAGATTCTCCTCAAAATCAGTTTTGACCCCACCCTTTATCACACAGTGCTCAGATTATGTTTGATGATGATTAGTAAAGCAACAATAACCTAGGATATTAGACCTACCTTCCTTTACCTTTCTTAAAATTTGTAGATTTGATAGTTTGTTCCTGAGAATCATTTCTTGCCCCTTGTGTGCAATGTTCCCTGAATCTAAGGTATTGGGTTTTGTATTGTATGTGTAATAATTGGGGTTTGGCAACCCACAGTTATTTATTTATTTTTAGTTTGACCAGTTGTGGCTTTCTGTAATCATTTCCATCTATTTAACCATAGAAGCTTAATTGATAAGCATGAAACCTACACTTACCTGTGGATATGAGGGTAAGTATTCAGAATGCAGTCAGAGAATATATTGGTTTAGGAAAGTGACAAGAGTAGTAGGTTATCCTCTATGTACCATGGCCTGTCCAGCTGTGGGCATTGGCTAATTTTATATTACTGATTACGAATTTCCATCTAGTGAGTAGAATTTAAGCCCAATAAAGTGTCTTCTTGTTACCCCAAAGATATATGCCACCACTGAATCTCTCAGAACATCTTGTGCTGATCCTTGTTGTGGTTTAAAGATATCACAGCTGGATAGCATTTTTGGATTACCTTTCTCTGTCATCAGCTTGCATATTTTTTTCCAGGCTGGATTCAGATATAGCTTTCTAAGTCCTCTGTCTGAAGTGCATGGTGTCTCAATAATAGGGTCATATCTTCTTTTTCTAAACTCAAAAAGGGCAATGGCAATAGCCTATATTATTTGGGAGTCTCTTGAACTTCCCTGACTCTTAAGGAAGTTTTTCATGTCTGGCATTGGAGTTTTGAGAGACAGTCTATGGTTTGGGAAAGGAGCACTAGCTCTCCAAGTGGTATAATTCATACACACACACACACACACACACACACACACACACACATAATATTTATATACACATCAGTGCATGTACATATTATGTAAAATATATGTATAAACTTGCATATATTATATTAGTTTTAAGTAGACATATATTATATTAGTTTTAAGTAGACTTTTTCAAACAGCTTTAGTGTTATTTATCCCTCTTCCTTCCCTCTCCTTCAGTGTTCTCTGTTTTCCCCTCCTCAGGTAAATTTTCATCCATTTTCTCCCGTTTCTACTTCATAGCAATTGTATTTTTAATTTAAAGAAATCAGTGGAAAAATAAATGGTCCCATTTTCTTAATGCCAGCTGTATGCAATGCTAAACTACAAAACAGACATTGCATTAGGTAGTAAAACAGCAAGAAAAATTATGCATATCATTTCATACAAGGATGATGAGTATCCTTATGAATGAAACAGCTATTACAAGCAGAAAGCATCATTTAAAAAATTCAGTTATATTAACAGTGTGTCATTTTAAAATTACATCAGCCTGTATGTTTTCTTTCCTCATGTGATATGTCATATATATTTCTAGAAAAAAAATATATATATTCTAGAAAACATGCTACAATAAACTTATCTCTTGTAGGTGAATGCCATAATCCAAACAAGACAATAATATTTTTATGAAATTTAAATAAAAGAAACAATTTGTATATTAACCAGGAAGTTATTATTTCTGTTGCTTTTTTATTTATATTTTGCTTATTGTATAATTTACTTATTCTTATTTTTACTGTCTCTAAACACAATTTTTTACATTTCTTGTAGTGTGGGTCTTCCGGGTATCTGAATGTTTGTCTTTCTCTTTCAGTTTTGAAATCTACTCCTCCATTCTAGGTTGAGATTTTTCCTATTTTTGTACTTCTATTGTTCAATCAGATATTTTTCTTCCTCTGCTTCTGCCTAAATCTGTCACGATCCTTATTGGTCCTTTTAGGGCACCTCTTTTTATATATTTTGATGTTGTCTCTGTAAAAATAATATGGAAATTTAGGTTAAGATTTGCTTTTTTATACTAGTATGTTCTCTGTGTTTTGTTTACTGAGCTTCTTGGTTGCAAAATATTTATAGCTTCCACAAGATTTGAGAAACCGATGCTGTTATTCATTTTTACATTTTTGTTTATTTTGTTTAAGTATATATGTGTGTGTCTGCTTGCCTGTATGTGCATTCCCTGCATGCTCGTGACTATAAAGTCCAGAAAAGGACATAAGAACTCCTTTAACTGTAGTTATAGGGAGTTGTTAACCACAGAATATGAGAATGTAGGCACTAGAAACCAAACCCTTTCTTCAGCAAGAGCTCTAAACAGCTAAGCCATTTGTCTAGCAATTTCTGATCATTGTGTCTTATACTCAGTACAACATTTTGAGATATTTGAATTGCACACCATTAAGTTTGTTTAAATTCAGTGATATTCATTTCATTCTTCATTTTCCTTATGTGTTTAATTTATAATTTCAGGTTCAAAACTATTTACTTTGTGTGAATTAATCCCTTACAATACATTCTATTTCAAGAACTAGATTTTAAACTCTAAACGTCTACTTGGATTTTTTAATCTTTAGTTTTATTACCTGAAGAGTTGATAGTTAAACTTTTGGATACCTCTGATATATACCTGTTTTAATGTTATCTGCTTCTTTATATATGTGCCAGATTACAGTGTTTGATTTTTCTTATTGCACATTGAAATTAGGTAGGGTTTTTACAGACCTTAATATATAGATTTAATGTACACTACTGTATATTAAACCATGTTGAATGCTGGCTATTTTTTGTGTCCCTGTAGATATCCATTCAAGTTGTATTGGGAGGAATTCAAAATACATAGAAACCATTAAATCATTTTGTAAATGGAGATTGCATTTTCATTTCTCAGTCACTCAAATGCAAATAATCACAAAGAAATTATATTAATTGCAACACTGTTTTGTCAAGAGCTCAGGCATATTCCTATCTAGCTCTTAAATTAACCAATTTCTATTAATCTCTGTATTGTCATGAGGCTGTGGCTTGCTGGTAAGGTTCTGATATCTTTCTCCTTTTGTTGCTACATGGCATTTGCCTGACTCCTCCTTCTTTCTCCCTGCATTCAGTTTAGTTTTCCTATCTACCTCTATTCTGACTGCCATAGGCCAAAGCAGCTTCTTCATTAACCAATGGTAATAAAACATTCTCAGCACACAGAGGAGGATCCCACATCAGAAGTTAAACTTTTCGATGCCTGTAATGTACTTATAATAACTGCTTTAATGTTATCAGCTTTTTTAATATCTGTGTGAGCTTTAGAGTGTTCTTCAATTTTTGTCATTACATACTATAATTTGGTAGGTTTTTACAGATCATAAAAATATATGGCTGAATGTCTAGCAATGTGTATTGAACCACATTGAATGTTGGCTATTTTTTATGTCCTTGTAGATATTCATTCAAGTTGACTGTGAGGTACTCAAAATACATAGAAAACATTAAATCATTTTGTCTGGCTATTGAGATTATCTAGGAAATAAAAATCAAATGTTAGATTCAACCAATGGTGGATGACTTTCTGTGCATTCTGAACAATGATCCATGAAATACACAAATTTCTATTGTTAATAGTATCAAATAGATACGTTTCACTCTTCAAATCTCATGATCAATATCTTCTCTGACTCTCCTGGATGGTTACCTCCTGGCCTCAGGAAGTTATGTCATTGTAGCTTATAATTACCACTGCTTTTTGGTTCTCTGTACTATGGATGTCAGCAGTTTCGGAAAACCCATTGGACTCCTTCTTCTAACAACATGGACTGGAAACACTCAAGCCTCAGTTACAGGGCTCACATCATGTGCTTCCATGGCTTAGGTGACAGTGTTATGACCTCTTAAAATTTTCTCATTATGAAACCTGATGTTCTACCTATTTTATCTGTTTGTTGTTCTTGTTTTACTATTGCTATGACCCCCCCCCTTAAAAATACAAATTGATTTCAAGCTGAAGGGAATTTATACAGTAATTAGTCATTGCTTTAGTATGAAATACTTCCTGGAGACCTGCATTTTATGAATTTCCATTCCACTTGATATTCTAAGGTTATTAGAAATAAAGGCAGTCTGAGTAATCTTACCAAGCCTGTGCAGAAGCATTGCTGTTCCATTCTTGTAGGACTGAGAAGAGTGTTTCACTTGCCTGCTATATGTGTAGATGTTTTAAAGTCCCCGTGGGACAGGAGGGGTGGCTCATTTGGAGAGGCACTTCATGGGCAAACATGAGGACATGAGTTTAGATAACCAGGACACAAGAGCTATGAACAGTGTAATTTCTTTTCAATTTCTCTTTTTGATGTGTTATTTGGGAAACATTAGAATAATGCTGGCATGTTCTATTTGAGACAGTTATGTGTTAAATAGTTTTGTTTATATTATAGTATTTTTATCCATCTGCCTACTCATTTATTATTGTTGCCTGTGGTTTTTTGTTTTTTTGGTTTTTTTGGTTTTTCGAGGCAGGGTTTCTCTGTAGCTTTGGAGCCTGTCCTGGCACTCCCTTTGTAGACCAGGCTGGCCTCGAACTCACAGATATCTGCCTGCCTCTGCCTCCTGAGTGCTGGGATTATAGGCGTGCGGCACCACCGCCCTGCCTGTGTTTTTTTTTTTTTTAATTCTGTGGAAAACTGAATTGAAACAAGTGCCTCCCTTTGTTTTGAGGAAGGTGACTGATGATGTTCTAGAGGGAGAAGGTTAAGGAAGATTCAAAGTTCTGCACACCTATGCTTTGAATCTAGCTTCTATGTTATCGCTAGGTCCGGTGATATGTTATTTAATATTAACTAAATTAAATAAAAAGGAAAAGAATTTTTTCAAAAACCCAGGATAGCCAAAACAATCTTATAAAATAAAGGATCATCTGGAGGCATTACCATCCCTGACTTCAAACTCTATTACAGAGCTACAGTATTGAAGACAGCTTGGTATTGACATGAAAACAGAGAAGTCGATCAATGGAATCGAATAGAAGACCTGGACTTTAGCCCACAAACCTATGAACATCTGATTTTTCGATAAAGGAACTAAGAGTATACAATGGAATAAAGACAGTATCTTCAACAAATTGTGCTGGCAAAACTGGATGTCAATCTGTAGAAGAATGAAACTAGATCCATATCTATCACCATGAACAAAACTCAAGTTCAAATGGATTAAAGACCTCAATATCAGTCCAAACACACTGAACCCGATAGAAGAGAAAGTGGGAAGTACTCTACAACACATGGGCACAGGAGACCACTTCCTACATATAACCCCAGCAGCACAGACATTAAGGGCATCACTGAATAAATGGGACCTCCTGAGACTGAGAAGCTTCTGTAAAGCAAAGGACACTGTCACTAAGATAAAAAGGCAACCCACTGACTGGGAGAAGATCTTCACCAACCCCGCAACAGACAAAGGTCTGATCTCCAAAATATATAAAGAACTCAAGAAACTAGACTGTAAAAGGCTAATCAACCCAATTATAAAAATGGGGCACTGAGCTGAACAGAGAATTCTCAACAGAAGAAGTTCAAATGGCCAAAAGGCACTTAAGGTCATGCTCAGCGATCAGGGAAATGCAAATCAAGACAACTTTAAGATACCATCTTACACCTGTCAGAATGGCTAAAGTCAAAAACACCAATGATAGCCTTTGCTGGAGAGGTTGTGGACTAAGGGGTACACTCATCCATTGCTGGTGGGAATGCAAACTTGTGCAACCACTTTGGAAAGCAGTGTGGCGGTTTCTCAGGAAATTCGGGATCAACCTACCTCTGGACCCAGCAATACCACTCTTGGGAATATACCCAAGAGATGCTCTATCATGCAACACAAGTATATGCTCAGCTATATTCATAGCAGCATTGTTTGTAATAGCCAGAACCTGGAAACAACCTAGATGCCCTTCAATGGAAGAATGGATGAAGAAAGTATGGAATATATACATATTAGAGTATTACTCAGCAGTAAAAAACAAGGAATTCTTGAATTTTGCATGCAAATGGAAGGAAATAGAAAACACTATCCTGAGTGAGGTAAGCCAGACCCAAAAAGAGGAACATGGAATGTACTCACTCATAGTTGGTTTCTAGCCATAAATAAGGGACATTGAGCTTATAATTCATGATCCTAGAGAAGCTAAATAGGAAGGTGAACCCAAAGAAAAACATACAGTCATCCTCCTGGATATTAACCTTCATCATCCGATGAAAGGAGACAGAGACAAAGTCCCACATTGGAGCACCGGACTGAAACTCCAAGGTCCAAATTAGGAGCAGAAGGAGAGAGAGCACGAGCAAGGAACTCAGGACCGCGAGGGGTGCACCCACACACTGAGACAATGGGGATGTTCTATCGGGAACTCACCAAGGCCAGCTGGACTGGGTCTGAAAAAGCATGAGATAAAACCGGACTTGCTGAACATAGCGGACAATGAGGACTGCTGAGACGTCAAGAACAGTGGCATCGGGTTTGATCCTACTGCACGTACTGGCTTTGTGGGAGCCTAGGCTGTTTGGATGTTCACCTTACTAGACCTGGAAGGAGGTGGCTGGTCCTTGGACTTCCCACAGGGCAGGGAACCCTGATTGCTCTTTGGGCTGATGAGAGAGGGGGAGTTGGTTGGGAGAGGGGGAGGGAAATGGGAGGCGTGGCGGGGAGGAGACAAAAATCATAAATAAATAAATAAGAAAAAATGAAAAGAATTAATAATAAAGATTATGTATTCTATAGTAAAATTATATTAACAACATAGTTTTGTTGAGGTTCTATAAAAAGTGATATAGATAATTTCATTTTAAAATTTCATTGATATATTTAATAATTATTAAGGTTGAAATATGTGAATTGCAATCAGAACATATTACATGCGTGTCTATATCTAAGGAAGCTAAATATATAAACAGTAATTAATTCTTTTTTTTTTTCGTTGTATAGATCTTTTTTTTTTTAATTTTTTTTTTATTAAGAAAGAAAAAAAATTTTCCGCCTCCTCCCAGCCTCCCACTCCTCCC
>NW_004949144.1:634539-653488 GCF_000317375.1 Microtus ochrogaster
CCGTTGCCCCAAGTTCTCCCCATCCAACCCTTCTCACTTTTCTCCCCATCTCCCCTTACCCCCCTCCCACCCCACTCTTAAGATCCCGATTTTTTGCCTGGCAATCTTGTCTAACAGTAATTAATTCTTAAAACAATATTTAAAATAGTCACCTACATTGAAAACTAAAAGCTAAATTAAAGGTATGATACATGATTTAACCGAACTTTATCCAGGAATTTAATAGTCTTTTGAAAGGCACACTTAACTGACAGTTATCAAAGATGCAATTATTACAAATGCAGGTCACATTCTGTGTTTTTAGTAAAAATAAAATCACAAGAAAATAAATAAATAAAAGAAAAAAAATAAATCATCTATTATCCAATTCTTTAGAGAAACATAAAGCCTACAATACCTGCTCTTTGAAAAGTGCAGCTTCATCTTGTGAGTATAGCTCACTGGTGAACTCTTTCCCAGTGTGAAGCCCTAGGTTTGAATCTTAGTAACACAAACAAAAGTAAAAATTACAAAGTAAAACTAAAAGCAAGCGTTATGAAGCACGTAACAAGCTACAAATTTAGTGTAAAGCACAAAATCCTACCTTCCTCCTGAGTAGTGAAGTAAATTTTGAACACAGATCCTGAGATTCTCCTTCATTAAGGTCTTAACTCTCTTGGCCACCAGTTCTTAGCACAGAGCAATTCTGCCCCCTCGTGGTCAGTTAGTAATTGTCTCAAAAAATTTTAGTTAAAATTGGAAGTATTTTATTGGTGGTATTAACCGATCTAGAAAATAAAAGTACAGAAGGTAAGTCTTCATTTTAGATAAAATAATTCAATATTTATAGGTATACTTTGACACAATATAATATGAATTCATCATAAATGAAGAATGACAGACTAAGTTTAGAATAAAAGACCTTGCTAATATGATAAATGAACAATGTCAATATTTTACTGCTTATCTAAGATTCAAATGGAGTTGAGAATTTTATTTCAATCAGCTAACTATATTGGGTGTGTTATTTTTAGTGGTTTAGGGGTAGAACAATTTTTTCCTGAAGGTTTGTGGCCTGAAAGATAGTACTAGACATAAATTTACTGAGTAATGGTAGATCCTTAAGAATTGAGGCTCAATGAAAAGTTCTTTTATCATAGAGATTCCAGAATCTGAGATGCCAACACCAATTTATAAGTAAGTCTGATTTGCGGGTCTAGCTTACTTCTATGAACATGTGTTGCTATAAAGCAAACTTGGCAGCTGGAGAGTTTACTCACCAAAGAGTACTTGCTGGAAGTTGGTATCATGATCTTTGAATGTTTAACCATATAAATTCTGATACAATTAAAAATAAAATTTATAAAATTTCAAGCCTTGGCTGAGTTTTCATAGCAATATAAAAAGATACTGGTAACAATTTCTTCCTGAGATTCCTGAAGGCAGGATTGCCATTTCAGACTGAAGTAGACGACTTCTGATTCAAACACCTCAGTTATATCAGATGCTCAGGAAACCTGCATTTTATTCATTACATTGCCTTGGGTGTTTCTTATCTGCCAATCACTCTTTCTCCCTTGTCATGTTCACACATGTCTGTTTCACACCTTCTTCTGTATCCATAGCAGGGGAAGATCCATGTCTAATACTGAGGATTCCTGGAGGTAGGATTGACATTTTGGACTGAGGTAGAGGTCCAAGACAATGTATACCTATTTCTCTGGAACAAGCAGACTCCTAAGAATCAGAGGTCCCTTTTTGCGGAAGCAGGGCTAGGCCAGTGACCTAGGCCAGTGCAGGCCTGAGGCAGCAAGCTTGATGGGAGTGGGGGCATATCCTAACAAGGGACATTTACAGAGGCAGGAGTGAGCCAGGGACCTGGGCCAGAGCAGACCTGAGACAGCAACTCCACTGGAGCAGGTACAGAGGAGCAACTGCTGAGCAAAAGGGCCATAGCCAGAGACTGCTGCCGGTCTGGGCATGAATCTGGGACCTTCATGGGAGTAGACCTGAGCCAGGACTCCTGCAGGTCGAAGCATGTTTGAGACTCTTATAGAGGAAATGAGAAATTCCAGCAAAGAAATGGAGAAAAAGACAAACAAAAAATTGTAAGACATCAACAAACCTCTTAAAGAAAACTAAGAAAATGCAATCAAACATATGAAAGAAACTATTCAAGATTTAAAAACTAAAATAGAGACAATAAAGAAAACACAAGCCAAGGGAATTATACGAACAGAAATCATGAGAAAATGATGAGGAACCACAAATACAAACATAAACAACAGAATACAAGAGATAGAAAAGATAATCTCAAGTACTGAAGATACAATAGAGGAACTAGACTAATCAGTCAAAGAAAACTTTAAATCTAGTGAAAGCTTAACACAAAATATCCAGGATATGTGGGACACCATGAAAAGACCAAACCTATGAATAACAGATATAGAAGAAAGAGAAGAAATTCAATTCAAAAGCACAGAAATATATTTAACAAAATCATAGGAGAAAACTTTCCCAACCTAAAGAAATATACATCTATGAAGATACAAGAAGCTTATAGAACACCAAATATACTGGATCAAAAAAAATCCTCTGGCCACATAATAATCAAAACAGTAAACATACAGAATAAAGAAAGAATATTAAGAGCTGCAAAGGAATAGGCTAAGTAACATATAAAGGTAAACCTATCAGAATTACACCTAACTTCTCCTTGGAGAAAATGAAAGCCAGAACATCATGGTCAAGCATTATGCAGACATTAAGAGACCATGAATACCAGCCCAGACTACTAAACCCAGCAAAACTTTCAATCACCATAGTAGGACAAAACAAGATATTCCATGATCAAACCAGATGTAACCAATATCTAGCCACAAACGCAGTCCTATGTAGCAAGCTGCATGGAGCCACATCTGATAATCAGCTCCTAATTATGGCTAAGACCTGACTTATGCTATGATCACGCAATGATTGTCAGCTGCTTACATATGTGTGGACCTATGGGCAGTGCCCACCTGGCAATCCGGGGTTGGCGGCCTGTGCCTTTTTAAGGGCTGGGAGAGGTTTGCCCATAGAGAGAGAAAGAGAAAAAGAGAGACAAGGTCCTGAATAAACTGCTGCAAGAAGAGCTCCGGGTGTTGCGTCTTCCTTGCTGGTCGAGGTAGAGATGCGACAGTCCTACACAAAGCAATAGAAGGAAAACTCCATTCCAAGTAAGTTGGCTTCCTCACAAAAACAGCAGTAAATTTTAAAGAAGGGAAAAACACACAAATTAACATCACCTACAATGAAAACCAAATTAACAGGAGATAGCAATCACTGGTTATTAATATCCCTTAATATAAATGGACTCAACTCACCTATAAAAAGGCGCAGGCTAACAGATTGGATACGAAAATAGAATTCATCCTTCTGCTGCATATAGGAAACACACCTTAACCTCAAAGACAGACATCACTCAGAGTAAAGGGTTAGGAAAAATTTTTCCAATAAAAAGGACCTTATAAGCTTGTGTAGCTACCTTAATATCTAATAAAATAGACTTCAAACTAAAATAAATCAAAACCAACAAAAAAGGACATTTCATATTAGTCACAGGAAAAATCCATTAAGAGAAAAATCTCAATAATGAACATCTGTGCCCCAAATACAAGGGCTACCTCATATGTAAAAGAAATACTTCTGAAGCTTAAATCATACATTAAACCCCACACATTAATAGTGAGAGACTTCAGCACTCCATTCTCACCACTATATAGGTTAGTCAGACAAAAAATTTAACAGAGAAATAAGGGAACTAACTGATGTTATGACTCAAATTGACTTAACAGACATCTATTGAATATTCCATCCAAATATTAAAGAATATATTTTCTTCTCAAAACCTCATGGAACCTTTTCAAAAATTGACCACCTACATGGTGACAAAACAATCCTCAACAGATACAAAAAATTGGAATAACACCATGTATATTATCAGGTCACCATGGCTTAAAACTAGAATTCAGCAGCAATACTAATTCCAGAAATCCCACAACCACATGGAAATTAAACAATGCTCGCCTAAATCATCGATGGGTCAAGGAAAAAATAAAGGGAACATTTAAAGACTTCCTAAAATTCAATGAAAATGACTACACTACATACCCAAATATATGGGACACAATGAAAGTGGTGTTAAGAGGAAAGTTCATAGCACTAAAAGTTTGCATCAAGAAACTGAAAAAAATCCTACACTAGTTAATTAACAGAACATTTGTAAAGTGTAGAACAAAAAGAAGAAAATTTACCCAAGAGAACTAGAGAGCAGGGAACAATCAAATTGAGACCTGAAATCAACAAAATAGAAACAAAGAAAACAATACAAAGAACCAATGATACAAAGAGTTGGTTCTTTGACAAAATCAACCAAATAGACAAACCTATACCCAAAGTAACTAAAAGACAAATTAACAAAATCAGAAATGAAAAGGGAAACATAACAACAGACATGGAGGAAATCTAGAGAATCATCAGATCATATTTTGAAAATCTGTACTCCACAAAATTAGAAAACATAAAGGAAATAGACAACTTTCTGGATAAATATCACTTACTAAAGTTAAATCAAGACCAGATAAGCAAATTAAACAGACAAATAACTACTGAAATAGTCTTCAAAAGTCTCCAATGAAAAAGAGCCCAGGACAAGATGGTTTCAGCTCAGAATTGTATATGATTTTCAAAGAAGAACTCATACCAGTACTTTAAATTTTTCTACACAATAGAAATCGAAGAAACATTGCAAAACTCTTTTTTATGAGGCTATAATAACCCTGATACCCAAACCACATAAAGACATTACTAAGAAAGAGAATTACAAACCAATTAGACTCATTAACATTGATGGAAAAATACTACATAAAGTACAGGCAAATCAGATCCAGGAAAAAATCAGAACCATCATCCAACATGATCAAGTTGGCTTCATCCTAGAGATGCAGGGATGGTTCAACATACAAAAATCTGTCAATGTAATCCACCATATAAACAAACTGAAAAACAAAAACCACATGATCATCTCATTAGATGCCAAAAAAGCTTGCAACAAAATACAACATCCCTTAATGATAAAGGTCTTGGAGAGAGCAGGAATACAAGGAACATACCTAAACATAATAAAGGCAATATACAGCAAGCAAACAGGCAACATCAAAATAAAAGGAGAGAAACTCACAGTGATCCCACTGAAATCGGGAAGACAAAGTTGTCCACACTCTCCATATCTATTCAATAGAGTTCTTGATGTCCTAGCCAGAGCAATAAGATAACAAAAGGAAATTAAGGGGATACAAATTAGAAAGAAGGAGTCAAACTCTCACTATTTGCTGATGATATGATAGTTTACATAAGCGACACCCAAAACTCCACTAAAGAACTTTTATCATTCATAAACACTTTCAGTAATATATCAGGATACTAGATTAACTCAAAAAGAATCAGTAGCCACAGATGATTATTGGGCGGAGAAAAAAAATCAGAGAAACATCACCCTTCACAATAGGCACAAATAACATAAAATATCTCTGAGTAACTCTTACCAAACAAGTGGAAGACTTGGATGAAAAGAACTTTAAATCTCTGAAGAAAGAAATTTAAGAAGACGCCAGAAACTGGAAAGATCTCCCATGCTCTTGGGTAGGTAGAATTAACATAGTAAAATGGTAATCTTACTAAAACAATGTACAGATTCGATTCAATGTCCAGCAAAATCCCAGCAAAATTCTTAACAGACATTGAAAGAACGGCATTCAACTTCATATAGAAAAGCAAAAAACCCAGCATAGCACAAACAATCGTGTACAATATAAGAACTTCTGGAGGCATCACAATCCCTAACTTAAAACTCTACTACAGAGCTACAGTACTGAAAACAGTCTGGTATTGGCATAAAAACAGACAGGAGCACCACTGGAACTGAATTGAAGACCCAGATATTAATCCACACACCTTTGAAAACCTGATTTTTGACAAAGAAGCAAAAAATATCAAATGGAAAAAAAGAAAACATATTTAACAAATGGTGATTAACAGGATATCATCATGTAGAAGAATGAAAATAGATCCATATATATCACCATGCACAAAACTCAAGTCCAAATGGATCAAAGACCTCAACATAATGCCTGCCATACTGAACCTCATAGAAGAGAAAGTGGGAAGTACACTTGAATGCATTGGCACAGGAGACCACTTCTCAGTAGCACAGACACTGAGAGAAACAATAAATGGGCCCTCCTGAAACTGAAAAGCTTTTGTAAAGCAAAGGACATGGTCAACAAGACAAAATAGCAGCCCACAGAAAGGGAGAAGCCCCATATCAGACAGAGGGCTGATCTCCAAAATAAACAAAGAACTCAAAAAAATTGGTCATCAAAACAACAAATAATCCAATAAAAATGGAGTACAGACCAAAACAGAGAACTCTCAGCAGAAAATTCTAAAATGGCTGAAAGACACTTAAGAAAATGTTCAACATCCTTAGCCATCAGAAATCAAATCAAAACAACTCTGAGATTCCATCTTACATTGGTAAGAATGGCCAAGACCAAAAACACTGATGACAACTTATGCTGGAGAGATTGTGGGGTAAAGGGAACATTCCTGCATTGTTGGTGGGAGTGCAAACTGGTTCATCTCCTTTGGATATCAGTGTGGCAAATTCTCAGAAAATTAGAAAACTAGCTTCCTAAAGTCCTGGAAAATACTACTTTTGGGTATTTATCCAAAGGTCCACAAGGTTGTGTACTCAACTATGTTCATTGTTTGTCATAGCCAGAACCTGGAAAGAACCTAAATGCCCCTCAACCAAAGAATGGATAAGGAAAATGTGGTACATTTACACAATGGAGTACTACACACCAGAAAAAACATAGTAACATTTTGAAATTTGTGGGCAAATGGATGGAGCTAGAAAACATCATTTTGAGAGAGGTAACTCAGACCCAGAAAGACAATTATCACATGTATTTACTCATAATTGCTTTTTAAACATAAAGGAAAGAAAACCAGCATGGCCACTGTTGTTCTTCTGAGTGAGGGCCGTGGGATTAACATACAACACAACTTCCCAGGTTCTGCAGACAAGCCCTTTATTCTACTTTCTCACAAGTATATATAGCCCTCAGCAGGGGAGGCCAAATGAGCCACAGCAGGAAGCTCATCACCTTAACTCAATGGCTTAGGGGTAAACATCCAACAGATTGTTCCTGTTTTTGTTCTTGTTTTCAACCAACCTCAAGAGTGCTAAGCAGATCAAGTGGGGGTGCAAAGGCCTGTCCTTTAGGGACCCAACACAAATCATAATCCAAGAAAACTTAGATAACAATGAGGACCCTAAGATAAACATACATGGATGTAATCTACATGGGAAGTAGAAAAAGACTCCTGAGTAAATTGAAAGCATGGGGACCTTGGGAGATGGTTGAAGGTGAAGGGAGGGGTAAGGAACAGAGAAAAATGTAGAGCTCAATAAAATTTAATTTAAAAAAGACACTGGTAATTATCTTACATTTAACAATGAAAATGTTAAGGATGACCGCTTACTGAAACAAACAAAACATTACATAGAATCAGTGATAGCAGTTATGATCCAAAGAGTACTTGCAATAAGACTAAACACGAGAGCCTCTTCATCATGGAACTTCCAACTGTATCTGTGGCTTTTATCACTGCTGTTATAGAGAGAAAGGGCCCTTTGTTTGTCCAAGCTGCCTGGCTAGTTGATACCTCAAATAATTACACAGAAACTCTATTTATTTAAACACTGCCTGGCCAATTATCTCTAGCCTCTTATTGGCTAACACTCACATCTTGCTTTAACTCATTTCTAGTAATTTGTGTATTACCACAAGGTCGTGGCTTACCGGGAAAGATTCTAACCAGCATCAGTCTCAGGTAGGAGCTTCACGGCATCTGCCACACTGCCCTTCTTCCCAGCATACAGTTCTGTCTACTCTGCCCACCTAAGTGCTGCACTATCAAAAGGTCAAGGCAATTTATTTATTCAACCAATGAAAGCAACACATAGTCAGAAGAACCTCCTACATCATGTTGTAACAAAGGATATGGCTAAAAAAACTTTTAAAAGGTGGAGTTATTCTGGCTTGCATTGGGGGAGTCATTCATGAGAGCAGGACCTAGCAGGTCCCATTGCATCACTTTTAGAAAACAAGGAGTGGGCAGTGGTGCTGCTCACTTATCTTTGTACTTTTTATGCAGCCCAAAATCTCAGCTCACCTTAGTATGAGTTTTCTCACCACAATTAATGTAACCTAGAGAAATCCATCACTGACATGCTCAGAGATTTCTTTCTATGGTGAGTATAGATAGGCCCTGGTAATGTCCCCAATCATGCTAAGCTGACAATCTATAAACTGTAGAAAATCAGTACAGGCCCATCCTGCAGAGTAACAGATCTAACGAATATAAAGCATGTGCCAACCCTTGAAGCACAATGTAATGGTCAATAAATCTTTAGGTATAACAGCTTTTAAGTATGAAAATTTATGATATGATACATATATTCTAGTTCTGAAAGAATATATATATATATATATATATTGCTGCTTAGGTATGATAATAAATACAATTAGTTTAACAGACCATATTCATAGTACTTCTCTGAGAACCTGTCATGTACTAAGAGAAGACCTTTAAATAAAATGGCCCTTTTATGTTCTAGAATTAGAAGTCACACAGCATCTCTTGTGACCTGCTGTGTTGGTTTTGGCAGTTACAAAATGTATGAGTTTCCTGGGAAGGAAATAAAACTTATCTTTCAAACCCAGGATGCCAAATTCCTATCATGTGACATTATTAGACAGAAGATACTATTACACACATTCTCTGGAACACATATGTCATACATCTGCATTTTTAGGCTATTGTGTTAAAAAATATGGATGTTGAAATAACACATTGTGGAGGGAATTTATGATACTACTGCTGTTCTTTTTTTTTTTGTTGTTTTTTTTGTTTTTGTTTTTCGAGACAGGGTTTCTCTGTGGTTTTGGAGCCTGTCCTGGACCTAGCTCTTGTAGACCAGGCTGGTCTTGAACTCACAGAGATCCGCCTGACTCTGCCTCCCGAGTGCTGGGATTAAAGGCGTGCGCCACCACCGTCCAGCACTACTGCTATTCTTTAATGGGAGGGGAGAATTCCTAGTTATGAGAGAAAAAAAAATGTTTATGATCACCTTGAAGAAATGTGAATTATTCACTAATCACTAGGAAGGAATCCCTGTGGTAAAAATAGCTGCACATCTAATTATGTATGTCTTCTGAAAATATAGAGGCAATATATGATGCTCTGTATATCCTATGTAAGAAGCTGTCACTGTATTTCACTATGAACTCAGAGTAGCCATCAAAAGTTTACAACACAGTGTAGCACTGATAAAATAGTGCCTTAAGCTGCCTCCCCACAGATATGTTGACAATACCTTCTCTGACACCTGACTTTTGAGGATATAACTCCAGGTTTGAGGACCGGACAAAGGTGACACTCAACCATAGAAATGAATGTAATTTAAAGGTATACAAATATATGCTTTGGTAGTTAATGTTTTTGGCTGAATACTTCTTAGCTTTCTACAATTACATACATAGAAGTAGGAACAGTAGATGTTTTCCATGCAAAAGAATATACACAACAATATCTGGTGTTAACAATGACTTTCATAAAAAACCTTTGTGGTTATCTATCAAAAGGTCTCTGCATAATCTGCTTTGTGGGGTGTCTACATTGGAAATGGGAAACCGAAAGATGCTCTATGACTTTAAGTTTTCATTTATAGAAAAATTAATTTTTCTTAATCCTGTCAGTCAAAATTCAGAAAATACTATGCATTAGGAAATTGATAATACATGTTCTTTTCTCTTACCTTAGAAGCAAATAAATAGAATTAAATCACTGGAGCACAATAACAACCTATAGATGCCAACTTACTTTTATGTTAGAATCAAATAGGGCATCCTAATGCCTCCAAGACCAACTATTACCTTTATAACAACATACAACTGGAAGTCAGTCAACCTACCTCTAAAGAAAGATCATAAAAGTAACCACATAAAACTAGTAGGTTGTCTTGGAGGATAAAACATGGATCATTAATGCTTATTAAACACTTAGTATTATAAATAACTTTGCTGAGGACAGGTTGTTGAAGCATAAACATTCAAAATAGTTTAGGAACACATTGTTAGGAAACATCAAAATCATATTAAGACAAAGGCACCTGTGCTATAATAATGCAGCGGCAATCTGTAGGCAAGTCAATGAAATATATACTTGTCCAAGCCGTTGGTATAATTTCCAAATTGTATCACCAAAATTGTTGATTTATTTAAAGCTCACAATGGCATTTCTAATTCAGTTGACCTGTCATGATCTGGAACTGTCCAGTGGCAGTCCCCTTATTTTCGAAGTGTTCATTTCCCACTAAACCTCAGTTTATTGTTTCAAGCTAATCAGTTCTTGACAAAGCTAAAAAAAAAGTAAGATTTCTGTTCTTAGAATGTATTAGTGTTCAATGAAAAGGAGGAAGCTTAACAGAATGAAACATGGTGTTATTCCAAGCACCAAGCAGCAGAAGAAGGTACTTGAGTTCTGTGCCAGCCAGGGGTACATAGTGAGACTGATTTAAAACATTAAAAGGAAAAGAAATTGAAAAGGCAAATAAAAATGGCTGGAGGGAAAAAGCACATAGAGGGGAAGAGATCAAGAAAGGAAGAAAGAAAGAGAGAGAGAGAGAGAGAGAGAGAGAGAGAGAGAGAGAGAGAGAGAGAGAGAATAAAGAACATGTAGAGAGGAAGCTTTAAGGAGAGTAGAAAATCCAATTTATATATAATGACAAGGTAGTGAGAAAACTTAATGAAAATTACAGCAAAAATGGCATCCTGTCCTCATGACGCCAACTTCATTCTATTTTTACTAGCTCACTCAAGAACTAATAAAACACGTATTTAAGGACAGGAGCATTACCAAGCTCTTCTAGAGGCACTAAAAAAGCCCTCCAAAAGAGAGATAAACTCTCGAGAGGCAAGGTCTTGGTGTATAGATTGTTCAAGGGATCAGAAGGGGATATTTTGAAAATCAAGCAAATTGTGAATGTTAACAGATACTCCTGGGGGAACTTAAATGTTTAAGAGGTTCCTAGGTTTTAGACTAAAGGAATAAAATGGATATAATTGCTGTAAGAAGGAGCAGGTAAACCCCGACAAGCCTGGCCCCCATGTTACATATAATTAAATGAGAAAGCACAGGAAAGTGTTATGGATGGTATTCTGCCCCATCTTTTCTGATCCTCTATTGAAGTCCTAACCACCAAACCCTTAAAATGTGACTGGCAGTGAAACCTGTAGTGATGTTACTAAGTAAAAAAATGAAGCAAGTATGTCAACTGCAATTCAAGGTGACTCTTGTTTTTTATAAGTAGAAGAATATGAGGACACAGAGGAAAATACAGGGTAGCCATATGCAAAGAGCAAAGTCCATGTGGGGACACACAGCACAAAGGTCAGCACCCATAAGCCACAAAGAGGGCCATTGAAGGGACTGAGCTTATTGCATGTGCTAACCTTTCCCTGCAAGATTTTGGAAGCCATGTTGAGTTACTATGAAAAAAAAAAAAAAAAGGATAGAGAAACCTTAAAGCCTCTTGATGACTTGCTAAAATTTACATATGTATTACAAAGCAAATGGAATACATGCTTAAGTGTGCAAATATACCCTAAATTTCCATATGCCTGCTACTGTTTATGTCGTTGCTTCAACCCTACTCTCCCTAATTGTCACTCCCTCTCTTCAGTTCTTTCACAGCCTCTGTTTTAGTTGCATTTGGTGGATTCATGAGTAATACTTTGTACTGATCTTTTAGACACGGTTGACACAGGAGAAGGTCAGGAAAAGGCCAAAGCTGAGTGATTTCTGGCAGAATCAATGTCTCTGTTCCACGGCCAGTCCAAGAGTTCAAGCTCTCAGCCTGGCTGGCTCTGACTCCTGTTCCTACTCCCTGACCTTCCTTTCCAACCTAAACATCTGCCATAAGCCACCTCAGCAGGACACTCTTCTGTCATGTTCTCCTTTAACATAGGATCTGAGGAACCCAAGAGCTGTTATGGCACCAAGTCGAAGGGTCTACCAGGATGAAGCAAAGAGGAAACATTATCCGTTTCATATAATCAGTGAAAAATTACCAAGTGCTAAATAGAGTCTTACTTCAGAATATATCTGTGAACATGCCAGAATGTTCTGGTAAGGTTCACGGGACTTGTTATTTATTGTAAGCAAAACTGCTGTGAGAACCTTACTATATTAGTCAAACACCCCTGTTTACAGGAGCTAAAAAGAAACTCTTTTGCCTTGGACAAATCCCATTGTCAACAGTTGATGATGCTGCTGACAGGATTTCGAGTGACCTGGTCTACTCTGGCTTACCTCTTACCAAACTGTCAGATAAATTAACATTTACATAAATCCCATGTAAGCATAAAATGATAGAAAGAAGCTATTTGAGGTCTTCAATGAAGGGAAAAGATAGTTGCTGAGAT
This sequence comes from Microtus ochrogaster, assembly GCF_000317375.1. Classification (NCBI taxonomy): domain Eukaryota; kingdom Metazoa; phylum Chordata; class Mammalia; order Rodentia; family Cricetidae; genus Microtus; species Microtus ochrogaster. The sequence goes on from NW_004949144.1 coordinate 647,115, forward strand.
TTAATCATTAAATATGATAAAATAAACAGTAAGTTAAAGGACAGGAAGCAATGCAGATACCCAAAAAGCCCTACTGTAAGTGAAATGTCCTGCTACCAAATATTTTAAAATCAAAATTTAAATGAGCTAGTGAAGAATAGATTCTTAAATTTAAATTTTAAACCTTCAATGTTTCTTTAAATGACTGAATAAATTAATCCATTCAAAAAACAGGAGAAGAAAAGCCAAATAGACATTATAAATAAACAAGGGGACAATGAAGTAAAAACGTAATCTACTCCATGGACACAAGAAACACACGTGGTATAAATATAAACATGTAGGCAAAATACTCATACATATAAATTACAATAAATAAATCTAAGAAAAATCAAAATTATTTTAATACATTTTTGTCTAGAAATTCTTCATTTCCCTTATTGAGTCTCTTATAAGATTTTAACATTGTTTTAAGAAGTGAAATTTTTTTCAAGCAAAAATATATAGATATATATTTTTATATAAAAATATATATAGAACATATATGTTCTATATGTGTATGGCATAAGTGTGTATATTAATTTGTCATTAGTGCTCTGAGTCCATCTTGCTGTTTAGTTAGTATTATTTCTGCAGAGTCAACAGGGCACCAATGTTGCATTATTTGCAAGGAAATAATTCTTCATCCAGTAGCTAAAACATGAAATAATAAAAGTGAAGATCTTACTGGATAACTCTACAGTCCAGGCTTGACCTTTTCTTATGTATTTTTGTTTATTTCAAAATAAAAGTAAATGTAGTTTTTTACTAATATATATATATGATTGTAGGCATGTTTAAATAGTATTGTGTATATGTAATATTTTATTTTATTTTGGAGCAATTTATCTCTTCCTATGAAGACTAGGCAGTGAAATCTTTTATTTTCTGAAATGGTTAAGCAGAACAAGATTGATTTATAAGACTGCCAATATCATGGTTTCTCAGAATGTAATATTTTTTTCTCATCTTTGAAGTGATTGAATATTGGATGCCTTGTACAATTTTTTAGAAAATAAAATAAGAACCTAGGATTTTAAACTGAGGAAAAGTGTGAAGTATAACAAACCAGTAGAGAGTAGGGATGAATGAGTATCAGAATATTATAAAGGTAGTTCCCTTTGTTGTAAGCCAGCCCAAGAAAAAAATTATCTCTTATTATAAGTGACATATCTTATTCTTAAAAAATATACCTAAGGCGGGCTGGAGCCCGCCATGAGTAAAAGCTGCTACAGCTTTTCACCAGCGGGAAGGCACGCACGCGGAGGGTCAGACATATAAACGCAGGAAATAGCCATGAATGTTTATTAAGAAAGGGGGGGGAGGGGGAGAGAGAGAGAGAGAGAGAGAGAGAGAGAGAGAGAGAGAGAGAGAGAGGAGAAAGAGAAGGAGAGAGGCAAAGCCCATGTGTACACCGGGAGAGAACACAGGGAGAGAGAGAGCGATCACGGGAGGTCAGAGGTTAAAAGGAGTGGGCGTGGCTAGGGCAGGGACCAAAAGAATAACAACATATACATGACAAGGTACAAAACAACTAAGATTATGGGTGAGGCAATTGGATGCCTGATTCAGTAGGATAACCAGGGCTAAACAGTGTTAGTGATTAACAAATAAGCAAAATAACAATTTCCTCAAAGATTAAAGGCCCAAATTCAACCTCCAGAAACATAATAGAAAATGAAAGGGAACCAAATTCTGAGAGATATGAAATAGCATATATGATCAAAAAATGAATCTATATTCCTGTTCTGTAGAATCCAATAGTGTATTCTGTAGCTGTGTTAGTTTTACTAACTTAAAAGAATACTAATGTAATCAAAGTTTTTTAGGCCACACATTCCTTCAATAGCAAATCTTTCATTACTAAGAACAATTCATAGACTCCTAGGCAATCTTCTGGGCCATAGTTGGCTGAGGCAGCAAATATTGTTTCATAACAGACCACAGAGTCAAGAAGACATGTCTTCTATACCACAAAAACGATAGTTGAGTTTTATACACATGGGAATACATAAAGTATGACTGCTAAACTTTGAGTAATAATACTAACCCTCAAATATGAATCTTCTCATTTTTTGATAAAAGGATTAATGACAACAAACGTGAACACATGCACACATACTTTCATCTCAGCTCTATGCAGTGATTGGCTGTATTTACAATTTGCTAAACAGAATGAAATTCACATAGGGATGGAAATATTTGAGTACCTAGATTGATTGTATGATATTGTTCCCTCAAAACTCTGCCAAAGTTCCACTCCCCACCACATCCTGTTGAGCTACAATGCCAAAGAGGAGAGTTGGGGACACAATGCATCCTGTTTAATCAGGAACAAGGTCATCCAGTTGGGGCTCAAAGGTGTCATTGTTCCATCAATCCTTTTAAAGCCAGTTGCCTTGCTTCCCCAGCACACAAGTGGGAGCAACTGTAGAGCCTCTTCCAAGATGCTAGTGGTGCTGCTCACAGTGGCTCTGCTGGCCCTCAGCTCAGCTCAGAGACCTAATGAAGGTATGCAAATTTGGTTTCGAGGCTGGGGATCCTGTTTGGGGTATAGGAGACCACATAAATGTAAGGGAGACAAAGAGGATTAAAGAATAAAACAAAACATGATTATAGAGTTTTTTTAAAAAAAGTAAAGACCACTTGAATCCTTATTCCATCCCAAGAGCCTGCAAGCATTTTAAAAATTTATTTAATTTTACATTCAATTGAAATGAACATTTCAAGCGATGGAATGAAAAGGTAAGATTTGCTCTTGTAGACAAAACTATCTGGGCTCATAAAAGTATATTGAAGTTTGGGGAAATTTTGTGGCTAAGCTATGACATGACAAAAGAGACAGTTTGTAGGAGATAGCTTGTTATAGACATAGTGGACACAGGACAAATGGAAAGAACGACACATGAAAACCATTTCTGGGAAAGGGTTAAACCATTAATTTTAACAGCAAAAGTCTTGGTGGTTCCCTTGGCTGTGGAAACCTCCTATAGAAATGTTCTTCTCCAAACTCTCGAAGCCTCATAGCATATGGCAAGAGAAGATGGCCTATACCATTGCTATTCGGATTTAAAGGCATTCCTCTGGACAACACGGTGGTGAGAGGGGCGGTTATAAATTGAGTGGCTCTTTAGGGAAAAAAAGATAGTGTGATAAAGTCTTTGAGATAAAATGTCGCTAGCCTCTCAGCTCATCTATTATTACTCTGTACCCACATAGAATTTGTGGTCGCCAACCGTAACACCCAAGAGAGGCAACCCGCTTCAGGAGTCTCCCAAGAATTACGTGGTGGTCAAAACCCTGACCTTCAAGTAGAGCAGCAGCAGCAAAAAGGGGCTCGAAGGCCACTGCGACCACCACAACAGTCTCAGCAGCCTCCTCTGCAGCAGTCACAACAGCGTCAGGAACCTCTGCAACAATCGCAAAAGCCTCAGGTGCCTCAGCAGCAGCAGCGACAACAGCTGCAGCAAAATAATAGGCTCCGCCCTGGAAACTGACCCCCAGGAAGAAGAACTTAGACATCTTACCAAGGCCAGTTTCATCAGTAATCATTGTCAGGTGTGAGTTCTTTTCTGTTTGTTTCCACGACTCTCCTAAATTTCAATGTGTTTACAAAAAACTAAATTTACCATTTCTTAAACTTTAAACATGTTTTGAAAGTACACAGAGAGACTTGGATCTCACTTCATTTTTTAATATTTAGATGTCCTGTGGTAGGAGGGAATCTGTTCTTTAAAAGCTCTAGAATTTAATTTTAATTCAAGAAACTTTGTGCCGCAATTTTGTTTCGGACCGTGACTGTCCATCTAACTCTGTGTTGTTTTGTAGAAAGAGCAATGTTCTCTCCAAGCTCGCCCGCCTCCATGCTGAGAGTCAGCAGCAGTCCATCTTATATTTCTGTCATCATTCTGTGCTTAGAACTATCTCATGTCAGACTCAGCTAAAAAATCATCATATAAGTTTCCATGTCTGCAGGTGTGTTCATGTTTGAGTATAGAGCACAAGTGTGCATGTTCCATGACTTGCACGTGGAGTTCAGAGAACAGCCTTGGGTGTTAGTCTTCTGAACTCCAAATGCAATCTATAGATATATATTAAATATAAGAATACATATAGCCGGGCAATGGTGGCGCACACCTTTAATCCCAGCACTTGGGAGGCAGAGGCAGGCTGATCTCTGTGAGTTCGAGACCAGCTTGGTCTACAGAGCTAGTTCCAGGACAGGCTCCAAAGCCACAGAGAAACCCTGTCTCGAAAAACCAAAAAATAAAAAATAAAGAATACATATGAATCTTAAAGCATGTTGTAATTTCCTACTTTTTTACAACAGCTACTACAACTAATTCAATTGGAAAACTTATTCAAATACTTGATTTTACACAAATGACTATAATCATCTTTCATTAGTGTTATATTTTTATTGAGATCTGTATGTTATAGATGTATAAAAAATTGTAATTCTTGAGAAATTCACACATCAGTTCATACACACACACACACACACACACACACACACACACACACACCCATGCATGTCTTCAGTGTTGTTTACTCTTATTTTCGACATTTTTTTAAATTTAGTTTTGTTTCTTTGAGGATGTAACGTATTTCATGGTGAAACTGCCACACTGTCTCTCAACTTGTAACCCGACATTTTGGATGTTTTACTATGAAAGGACACATTTCACAGACCAGTTTTGTAAATGTACCCTAGAATACACTCAATCACAATCAAAAGACACTCACCTGAAGAAAAATCCTACTGTTTCTCATATGGAAGAGCTGAGAGCAAATACGTGAGGGCGCAAAGCCAAAGCAAACACAAATCAATCAGAAACAAAGACAGGAACCAGCAGCAAAAGAAAAGAAGACAGATTGTCACCCACTGCATTTAAAAGATTAGAAGCTTTTTTTTCTTTTTATTTTTTTTATTATTATTAAAAATTTCCGCCTCCTCCCCACCTCCCATTTCCCTCCCCCTCCCCCCACTGCCCTCCCCCTCCCCTCACTCCTCTCTCCCTCCCTCTCCAGTCCAAAGAGCAGTCAGGGTTCCCTGCCCTGTGGGAAGTCCAAGGTCCTCCCCCTTCCATCCAGGTACTTTTATAACACTTTCCTTATAAGCTTTTTTTTTTGTCTGTTTCTTTCAGAAAGTGAATGAAAAGATCCTGAGCTAAGAAGACAATGTCCTTAGAAGATTATGACATAGGAGCAATGTAATTATATCTTTATCTTCACTCTACCAATAAAATGATGAGCATACAACTTCTGACTGCTACCTCTCTCTTTGGGTGTGGGAGAATAGAGGGCCTTGGGCTCAGCTTAAGAACAGGCAGTGGGCAGTGGTGATGATGCCTTTAATCCCAGCACCCAGGAGGCAGAGGAAGAGGCAGGTAGATCTCTAAGTTCGAGGCCAGCCTGGTCTACAAGAGCTAGTTCCAGGACAGACTGTAAAAATAAACATAAAAATAAAAAAAAACTACAGTGAAACCTTGTCTCGAAAAACCAAAAAAAAAAAAAAAAACAAAAACAAAAACAAACAAAAAAAAAAGAACACATAGGACACTATCTCATAGATACTTCCTGTTCCCCTTCACTCTTTATTAGCTGCTGGATGAAAAAAAAAATGCAAGTGCATTTTTAAGACAGAAGAAAAATTTTAAATGTTTTACATTAATTTTCAGCTGTTTTTTTTTTAAAGAAAAGTAAAAAATACAGAATAAAAAGTGAGGAAACTTTATAGGAAAAGAAATTTTTTAAGAGATTTTCAAAATAATTGATTTCATTTTCTCGGGATTATAATAAGTTTGATGCATGGGATTCTTAGACTCCATTAGAGTCCTGACATCTTTCTTTATGTTTGCAATATTGTCTTCATCATATAACAACTACTTTTAATAACCAGGTAGATTTCATGAATCAGATAAAAGAGTAGATTTTACAAAATAAATCTCTGATGAATTATTTTAAGTTCTACTGTCTTTGTTTTTTTGTTTTGTTTTGTTTTTTATTAATTTTTTTGCTTCTTTGTTTCTTGAGACATGGTCTCTATATGTAGTCCTAGCTGTCCTGGAATTTGCTGTGTAGATCAGGCTGGCCTTAAACTCAGAGAGATCCACCTTCCTCCTTAGTGGTGTTAGGATTAAGAACTGCATAATCATGCTCAGCTTCTATTTTTATTGCTAGTGCTGAACTCCCAGCATGCTAAAGCCATAGTTGTAATTATAAGTGATAATGGTATACTGTAAGAGATTAGCCAATTAGAAATTTCACACAGCTTCTGAGACACCTGTGAATTAGTTGTTTTTTTTTCTTTTTGAGTTGAAAAAAACACCTCATTTTTTTTATTATTTATTTTT
>NW_004949144.1:653779-662275 GCF_000317375.1 Microtus ochrogaster
TACTTTTTCAGACCCAGGCCAGCTGGCCTTGGTGAGTTCCCAATAGAACATCCCCATTGTCTCAGTGTGTGGGTGCACCCCTCGCGGTCCTGACTTCCTTGCTCATGTTCTCCCTCCTTCTGCTCCTCATTTGGACCTTGGGAGCTAAGTCGGTGCTCCAATGTGGGTCTCTTTCTCTATCCCTATCCATCGCCAGATGAAGGTTCTATGGTGATATGCAAGATATTCATCACTATGGCTATAGGATAGGGCCATTTCAGGTTCCCTCTCCTCAGCTGCCCAAGAAACTAACTGGGGACATCTCCCTGGACACCTGGGAGCCCCTCTAGAGTCAAGTCTCTTGCCAACCCTAAGATGGCTCCCTAAATTAGGATATATACTTCCCTGCTCCCATATCCACCCTTCCTGTACATTATTTGGCTACCATTCTACAGTATTTTCCTTCCTGTAGTTCCCAAATGAAAAGTCAGAGGAGATTTGCATGACCACCTTAGATCACTCTTCAGCTGGTTTGGCTCCTTGTGACAGGAAGTAAATTCTACAAAGAAGCAACTCTACCTTATTGTTTATACCTGGGCTTGGCACTTACTCTGCCCTTAATAAATATTTGTTCAATGCTAAAGGAATTACTTAAAGAGACTTCACAATTCTGACTGGGCTTAGAAATTTTAATCATCCCCTTTTCATTACAAATTGGTGTGGTTAGTTTTTTTTCTTCCATTTATTTATTTATTTATTTATTTACTTAGTTAGTTAGTTATTATTACTTTATAAATAATACCAATCAAAATTTCCACTTCCTCCCACTTCCCTCCCGCTCCCCTTCCCCCTCCAGTCCTAAAAGAGGGCAAGGTATCCTGTCCTGTGGGAAGTCCAAGACCCTCCCCCCTCCATCCAGGCTTAGGAAGATGTGCATCCAGATAGAATAGGATCTCAAAAAGTCAGTACATGCAGTAGAGACAAATCCCAGTGCCATTATCATTGGCTTCTCAGTCTGCCCCAATTGTCAGTAACATTCAGAGGGTCCAGTTTGTGCCCATGCTCTTTCAGTCCCAGTCCAGTTGGATTTGGTGAGCTCCCATTTGCTCAGGAACACTTTCTCAGTGGGTGGACCAACCCCTTGTGGTCCTGACCTCCTTGCTCATATTCTCCCTTCTTCTGCTCTTTAACTGGACCTTGGCAGCTCAGTCCAGTGTTCCTATGTGGGTCTCAGTCTCTATCTCCATTCGTCACCAGATGAAGGTTCTACGGTGACATTCAAGACAGTCATCAGTCTGACTAAGGGACAAGGCCAGTTCAGGTACCCTCTCCTCCACTGCCCAGGGTCCTAGCTAGGGTCATCCCTGTGGAATCCTGGGAACCCCTCCAGAGCCAAGCCTCTTGCAAACTGTAAAATGAGTACCCTAATTAAGATATCTCCTTCCCTGCTCCCATATCCATCCTTCCTCCATATCAACCATCCCGCTCCCGAAGCTCTCCCCAACCCTCCCCTTCTCCCTTCTCTCTCCCCTCTCCCTTTCCCCTACCTCACACCCACCCCCATGTTCCTAACTTTCGCCTGGTGAACTTGTCTGCTTCCAAATGCCAGGAGGATCTATATATGTTTTTTTTTTAATTTTTTAAAAAATTTTTATAAAAAAAATTTCTGCCTCCTCCCAGCCTCCCATTTCCCTCCCTCTCCTCTACTCTTTACCTCCCCTCACTCCTCTCTCCCTCCTTCTCTAGTCCGAAGAGCAGTCAGGGTTCCCTGCCCTGTGGAAAGTCCAAGGTCCTCCCCTCTCAATCCAGGTCAAGGATATATGTATTTCTTTGGGTTCACCTTATTACTTAGCTTTTCTAGGATCGGGAACTATAGGCTCAATGTCCTTTGTTTATGGCTAGAATCCACTAATGAAGGAGTACATACCATATTCATATTTTGGGGCCTGGGTTATATCAGTCATGTTAGGATAGTGTTTTCTATTTCCATCTATTTGCATGCAAAATTCAAGATGTCATTGTTTTTTTACCACTGAGTAGTACTCTAATGTGTATATATTCCACACTTTATTTTATTTATTATTCCATTCTTCCATTGAGGGGCATCTAGGTTGTTTCCATGTTCTGGCTATTATAAATAATGCTGATATAAACAAAGTTGAACAAATGCTTTTCTTGTATGGTTGGGCATCTCTTGGGTATATTCCCAAGAGTGGTATTGCTGGATCCTGAGGTAGGTTGACTCCCAATTTTCTGAGAAACTGCTACACTGATTTCCAAAGTGGTTGCACAAGTTTGCAAATCCACCAGCAGTGGATGAGTGTGCCCCTTATTCCACATCCTCTCCAGCATAGGCTATCATTGGTGCTTTTGCTTTTAGCCATTCTGAGAGGTGTAAGATGATATCTCAAAGTTGTTTTGATTTGCATTTCCCTGATTGCTAAGGAAATTGAACATGTCCTTAAGTATCTCTTGGCCATTTGAAATTCTTCTCTTGAGAATTCTCTGTTCAGTTCAGTACCCCATTTTGAATTGAGTTATTTAGAATTTTAATGTCTAATTTCTTGAGTTCTTTATATATTTTAGAGATCAGACCTTTGTCTGATGTGGAGTTGGTGAAGATCTTCTCCTATTCAGTAGGATGCCTTTTTATCTTAATAACTGTGTCCGTTGCTTTACAGAAGCTCCTCAGGTTTAGGAGGTCCCATTTATTCAATGTTGCTCTTATTTTCTGTGCTGCTGGGCTTATATGTAGGAAGTGGTCTCCCATGCCCATGTAATGCAGACTACTTCCCACATTCTCTTCTATCAGCTTTAGTGTGTTCCGATTGATATTGAGGTCTTTTATCCATTTGGACTTGAGTTTTGTGCATGGTGATAGATATGGATCTATTTTCATTGTTTTACGGGTTGACATCCAGTTATGCCAGCACCATTTGTTAAAGATGCTTTCTGTCTTCCATTGTATAATTTTAGCTTATTTGTCAAAAATCAGGTGTTCATAGATTTGTGGGTTAATATCTGGGTCTTCAATGAGATTCCGTTGATCAACATCTCTGTTTTTATGCCAGTACCAAGCTGTTGTCACTACTGTAGCTCTGTAATAGAGTTTGAAGTCAGGGATGGTAATGCCTCTGTGAGTTCTTTTATTGTATAGGATTGTTTTGGCTATCCTGGGTTTTTTGGTTTTTCTATATAAAGTTGATTATTATTGTCTCAAGGTCTGTGAAGAAGTTTGTTGGAATTTTAGTGGGGATTGTATTGAATTTATCGATTGCCTTTGGTAGAATTGCAATTTTTACTATGTTGATCCTACCCATCTAAGAGCATGGGAGATCTTTCCATTTTTTGATGTCTTCTTCAATTTCTTTCTTCAATGCCTTGAAGTTCTTGTCAAATAGATCTTTCACTTCCTTGATTATTGTTACCCCAAGATACTTTATGCTATTTGTGACTATAGTGAAAGGTGATGTTTCTCTGATTTCCCTCTTAGCTTCTTTATCCTTTATGTATAGGAGGGCTACTGATATTTTTGAGTTGACTTTGTTTCCTGCCACATCACTGAGGGTATTTATCAGCATTAGGAGTTCTCTGGTAGAGTTTTGGGGGTTGGTTATGCACACTATCATATCATTTGCAAATAATGAAAGTTTGACTTCTTTGTTTCCAACTTGAATCCCCTTAACCTCCTTATGTTGTCCTATTGCTATAGCTAAAACTTCAAGTACTGTGTTGAAGAGATATGGAGAGAGAGGACAGCCTTGTCTTGTTCTTGATTTTAGTGGAATCACTTTGAGTTTCTCTCCATTTAATTTGATGTTAGCTGTTGGCTTACTGTATATTGCTTTTATTATATTTAGATATGATACTTGTATCTCTCCAAGACCTTTATCATAAAAGGGTGTTGAATTTTGTCAAATGCTTTTTTAGCATCTAATGAAGTGATCTCATGGTTTTTTTTTTTCAGTTTACTTATATGATGGATTACATTGATATGTTGAAACAGCCCTGTATCTCTGGGATGAATCCCACTTGATCATAATGATTTTGATGTGTCTTTGGATTCTGTTTGCCAGTATTTTACTGAGAATTTTTTCATCTGTGTTCAGGAGTGAGATCAGTCGATAATTCTCTTTCTTGATTGAGTCTTTGTGTGACTGTAGCTTCATAAAAAGAGTTTGACTATAACTCTTCTGTTTTATTATTTGGAACACATTAAGGAGTATAGGAATTAACTCTTCTTGGAAGTTCTTGTAAAATTATGTACTACAACCATCTGGCCCTGGGAGTTTCTGGTGATGACTCAATGGCTTCTCTCTAACTCTACCCTTCCTTCTCCTATCATTTAGTTTAGTTTTCCCTGATTAGCTAATTTATGCACTCCTATAGGTCTAAAGCAATTTCTTTATTCATTAATGATAATCACAGCATACAGAGGGAAATCTCATAACACCTTCCCTTTTCTGTTTAAATAAAAAAAGGTTTTTAACTTTAACATAGTAAAATTACATATAACAGAACAGGTATCAAGCAATTACTCTATTTTTAATCATAACTAAGAAAAACTATTATTATAACTATAAATTTCTCAACTTAATCAAAAACTCCAGAAGGATATAATATTACCTAAGTAAACAGAAAGTGCATTGTAAGCAACTCCAAAACTCTAGAAGTGACAGAGACATTTCACTGTCTGGAAAGTAACTCAAAGGGTTTCTTTACTTTTGGGGCATCTATCTTCAGCCTACAGGTCCATAGTATCCAACAGATTTTTTCATGAAGCAGGAAATTTCAAAGACTGTTCTGCTTATATTGTCAGTTTGTCAGTCTCTTTCTTCTGTGTCTTACAGAATGTCTGGCAGATTCTTTAATGACACAGGAACCCCAAAGGATCTTCTCACCTTTAGACAAGCTCAGCAGTCATTTCTCTGCATGTTCTGCATGTCCGGTTTATAAAGCATTCCAGGCAAGTGCAGTTTTTTACCCAAATGGCTATCAATCTCCATGAAAAACCTCTTCGATGCCTATCTTCTTCTTGCAGTATATTTGTGTTGCCAGGAGCAGATGTGTCTCATTGTCATGAAAAGTCCTAAGTTCTTAAAATGTTTTAAATGATATATTCTTTAGTCTTTGAAAGGTTTGAAGAATGCCTATTCATCTGAAATACATCTCTGTACAATGAGAAAATCTAACATCACTACATGCTTGACTATTATAGATGGTTATTTATTAACCTGTACTTCTTAATTACACATTACATTTTTAAATGAGCTGAACAAACAAAACCTTAATCAAGAGCAGAAATATACATATACATAGTATAACAAAATTTACCTTAAATTTGTATCACTAAACCAAGATCCATAAAAGTACAAATCTTTATAGCATATCCCTGTTTAAATGTAAAAGCCTTCTACAATATACAACATCTGTTCATGATAAAGGTCTCAGAAAGATCAGGGATACAAAGATAAATGCAATATATAGCAAGCTATCAGCCAACATCAAACTAAATGGAGAAAAACTAACAGCAATCCTACTCAAATCAGGAACAAGACAATGTTCTCTCCATATCTATTCAATAGAGTTCTTAAGGTTCTAACTAAAGCAATAATACAAGAAAAAGGAGACCAAGGAAATACAAATCAGAAAAGAAGTCAAACTCTCACTATATGCATAAGTGACCCCCAAAATTTTATTCACATAAAAACAGACAGAAGAACCAATGGAACTGAATCAAAGACCCAGATATTAATTCACACAAAACAAACACCTGATTTTTAACAAAGAAGCAACAAATATAAAACAAAAAAGAAAGGATATTCAATAGATGGTGCTGGAATAACTGGATATCAACATGTAGAAGAAATAAAATAGATCCATATCTATCTCTATGCGTAAAACGCAAGACCAAATGCATCAAAGGCCTCAACATAAAGCCAACCACACTGAACCTCATAGAAGAGAAAATGGGAAGTACACTTGAATACACTGGCACAAGAAGTCACTTCCTAAATATAACCCCAGTAATCAGACACTGAGGGAAACAATTAATAAATGGGACCTCCTGAAACTAAGAAGCTTTTGTAAAGCAAAGTATGTGATCAATAAGACAAAATAGCAGCCTACAGAATGGTAGAAGATCTTCACCAACCACACGTTAGACAGAGGACTGATCTTCGAAATATACAAAGAACTCAGGAAATTGGCCATCAAAAGAACAAATAATCCAATGCAAAATGGGTTGCAGCCCTAAAGTATAATATATTATAGGAAAATAATGTATAAAAACACATCAATAATCTAAGAAAGTGAAATTGATTATTTTGGAAATGATGTATCTATTTGTAAACACCCTTGAAAATTATTCTGTATTTTCTATTTTTTAAGTACAGGAATATTTATTGAAGTTTTATGACATATGTATGTCACATATATATGGCATATATATGTATATACCATATGGATATACAAATTGTATTTTTCATAAAAGATGACAATTGTGGATATAATGGAATTGTTTTCATCTGCCAGCAGGATTGCGGACACAGGAAGAGAGAATGGTAGAGGCATCTAAGCCATATGGTCCTGGGTAGTTAAAAATTGTGTATAAAGTATTCAGGTTTCAGACTAACATGCTTTGGGATAACACTTTTGTACCCTATAAAGAGTTGCCATTTGTATTGGTTTGATAAAAACCTGATTGGCCAGTTGCGAGGTAGTAAGTATAGGTGGGGCAACTTTCTAAGGGTATTCTGGGAATGTTGAAAGGAGGGTATTTGTTTGTTCCCAGCTCTCAGCCCTGAAATCATTACACAGAAACTTATTAATTAAATCACTGCTTGGCCAATTACTTAAGCATATTTCTACTAGCTCTTACATCTAGTATTAACCCAATTCCAGTACTTTATATTTTACCACGAGGTTTGTGGCCTACTGGCAAATTTCAGCATCTATCTCTGGCAGGGCTACATGGTTTCTCTCTGACTCTGCCTTCCTTCTCCCAGCATTCAGTTTAGCTTTCCCCTGACTAGCTCTGTTCTACCCTATCAACAGGCCAAGGCAGTTACTTTATTTACCAATGGTAGTCACAGCATACAAAGGAAGAATTCCACATCATGGGAAGAGGAAAAGCAATGATTCAGTCACCAGCCATACACAGAGGTAGCAAGATGAGAATGCTGCACTGACTAAAGTTACCAAGACACATGGGTAAACAATAATTATGGGTTAATTTAAGTTGTATAAGGTAGTTAATAATGAGACTGAGCTAATAGGCTAAACAATTAATTTATAATTAATACCGAGTTCTATGTGTTTCTTTGGGATTGAATGACTGAGAGACTAGGTGGGACAAAAATTTCTGTCTATACTAGCCTACACCCATAAATAGAGACAAGAGTCAGAAATTGCATGATTGGGAGTTTATTGGTTCTAAGAAGATAAATTGTGATCACATTATTCCAGTTGAACAATGCAGCAAAGTCAATATCTTCTTACTCATTTTCTAAAAGAAACAAACACAAAAGGATGTTATAGGAAAGCTCAACAAGATGAAGTTTCTTTATCCCTTCCTAGAACTGTACATGATATAGATAGAAGTCTTTGTACTTTTTCCTATTGCTCTACCTTTGACCCTTCTCATTCTGCCTCCCCTTACCCACTCTTGCTAATCACAATGCTATAATGTACTCTGAATTGTAGATAAAAAGGTGAAAATATATTTTATTGCTTATATTGCTTTAGCCTGAAAGCATTCCATCATAAACTGGTGATTATGACATATACCTATAATCAGAGAACTTGAGGAAAGAAAGAAGATTATCAGGAATTCAAGAGCATATAGGGCCACAGAGCAAGTTTGGAGCCAGCCTGGTCTATACTAATGATGTCTCAGAAAAATCATGCAAATTATAAGACATATATAGAAAGATGGTTACAGAGACTCATCCTACACTAGTAAAATACTGAAACCACCTTGAAAATTCATTGACAAGCTATTAGCTAATGCAAAATAAAATTTTAATTAATACAAGTATAATGTGCAGATATAAAAATAATAAAAATCTGTCTGTGTGTATGTGTTTCTAATTGAGTGTTGATGAATTAGTGAAAGTCTTTGATGATGGTGGTACTGAGCAGAGATGATCACATATACTTATAAGATTTAATTTTGTCAAATGCGTTTTCCGTATCTAATGAAATGATCATATGTTTTTTTTTCCTTTCAGTTTATTTATATGATGGATGACATTGATAGATTTTCATATGTTGAACCAGCCCTGCATCTCTGGCATGAAGCCTACTTGATCATAATGGATACTTTTTTAATGTGTTCTTGGATTCTGTTTGCCAGAGTTTTATTGAGAATTTTTGCATCTATGTTCATGAGTGAGATTGTGTAGACGTAAGTCACAAACGATGCCACAGCAGTTTGGAATTATGATTAATAGGGTACTATTTATTAAAAAGGGAAAAAACTTACAGATCACCGTCAGCCCTCTGTACAACCAGGAA
>NW_004949144.1:674878-687435 GCF_000317375.1 Microtus ochrogaster
GGCAGGGCACCCTGACTGCTCTTTGGACTGGAGAGGGAGGGGGAGAAGGGTGGGAGGAGGGGGAGAAGGATGGGAGGAGGGTGAGGGAGGTGGGAGGCTGGGAGGAGGCGGAAACTTGTTTTTTTTCCTTTTCTCAATAAAAAAAATTGGAAAAAAATAGCTTAAAACTAATAAGGCAAAATCTTTTTTTAAAGTAAAGTAATATAAAGTTAAAAGTCATGCAAAATTTTTAAAAAAATGAAAATTCTTTCCCAATACTATACTTGCTTTTACAAACCTTCATATTTGGTTTTGGTGATAATGGTGGTAGTGTTTATGTATTTCCCTTCTTTGAAGATTTCTGGTATGAGGTTACCTATTGGCTGTGTTTTTGTACATGCAGCTAACTTCCTTGAGTTTGAGTTTTCTTTATGTTTTCAGTTTTACTTTCTGTAGGACTGGATTTGTGTATAGGTATTGTTTCAAACTGGTTTTCTCAAGGAATATCTTGTTTTCTCCATCTATGGTGACTGAGAGCTTTGCTGAATATAGTAGTCTGTGATATCATCCTTGGTCTCTTCATGTCTGCTGAGCATCTCTTCAGGACCTTATGGCTTTCATGGTTTCCATTGAGAAGTCAGGTGTAATTTTGATAGGTTTGCCTTTATTGGGTTACTTTTTTTTTCCTTTGCAGCTCTTTGTATTCTTTCTCATGCTATGTGTTTGGAGTTGGGCCAGGGTTTTTTCTTTTTTCCAGTTTATTTGATGTTCTGTAAGTTTCTTGTCCCTTCATAGCCATGTCCTTCTTTAGGTTGGGAAATTTTTCATATATGATTTTGCTGAATATATTTTCTGTGCCTTTTAACTGGAGTTATTCTCCTTCTGTTAATATTTTCGTAGGTTTGGTCTTTGCATGGTGTTCCAGATTTCCTGGATAGTTTGTACTAGGAATTTGTTGGATTTAACATTTCTTTGACCAATGAAAATATTTCTTTATTGCATCTTTGATGTCTGAAATTGTCTCTTCCTCTTGTATTCTATGCTTGCATCTGTGGTTCCTGTTCACTTACACTGATTTTCCATTTTAGGAATTCTTTTAGTTTATATTTTCCTTATTGCCACTATTTCAATTTTGAAGTCTTGAACTATTCCCTTCACCTGTTTAATTTTTTTCTTGGCTTTCTTTAAGTGATTTATTGATTTCTTACAATTTTTTCTTTATCGTTTCTTCCCTTTCTTTATAAGAATTTTTCACTTCTTCTTTAAGGTCTTCTATCATCTTCATAAAATTATTTTTAAGGTATTTTCTTCCACTTCATCTGTGTTGGAATGTTAAGGCCTTGCTGTTTTAGAACTACTAGTTTCTGGTCATGCCATATAGTTCGTTATTTTCTTGAATGAATTCTAATACTGTTTTCTACCCTTCTGTGTTTGGGGTAATTATAGATACACACATTGATTATTCTTCCAATTGAGGCAATCTCTAGCAAGCCAACAGCCAACAACAAACTAAATGGAGAGAAACTCAAAGCAATCCCACTAAAATCAGGAACAAGACAAGGCTGTCCACTCTCTCCATATCTATTTAATATAGTACTCAAAGTTATAGCTAGACCAATAAGACAACAAAAGTCAATGGTATTAAAAGCCTCAATATTATACAGTAATTGCTCATCCATCTTTTCACAAGTGACATTTTGGAACCAAGGAATCTGAAAAGGCAAGGCTTTCTGGCATTAATGCTTTGTGAATAAGTGACTGTCCTTTGTTGTAGATTTTTTGCTTTACCTAAACTCCCTTTCTGTTATATCTTTGGGAATTAATTATTTAATTCAGAACAGTTTCCCACTGCCAGGTCTGCAATTATCTTTTCCAACAGGCATTTGGGTCCAGGCATAGAGCATTCAACTTAAGATATTCGCAGATATCCAAAGACAACAGCTTGGGCAGGTAGTAGTTCTGTGTCCTTGGATATCTGCATTAACTACCCCACAAATGGACAAACAACCACTGCTAAGAAACTTTAGATTGAATAGGACCTTAAGTGTCTTTTGGCCATTTGAACTTAGTCTGCTGAGAATTCTCTTTTCAGTTCAGTACCCAATATTTTAATTGGGTTATTGGAGTTTTAATGTTTACTTTCTTGAGTTCTTTATATATTTTGGAGATCAGAGCTTTGTCTGATGCAGGGTTGGTGAAGATCTTCTCCCATTCGCTAGGTTGCCTTTTTGTCTTAATGACAGTGTCCTTTGTATTGAAGAAGCTTGTCAGTTTCAAGGAGTCCCATTTATTCACTGTTGCTCTTGTTGTCTGTGCTACCGGGGTTCTACATAGGAAGTGGTCTCCTGTGCCCATATGTTGCAGACTACGTCCCACTTTCTCTTCAATCAGGTTCAGTGTGGTCAGATTAATATTGAGGTCTTTAATCCATTTGGACTTGAGTTGTGCAAGGTGATAGATATGGATCTATTTTCATTCCTTTTTATTTATTTATTAAAGATTTCTGACTCCTCCCCGCCACTGCCTCCCATTTCTTTCCACCTCCCCTAATCAAGTCCCCCTCCCTCATCAGCCCAAAGAGCAGTGAGGGTTCCCTGCCCTGTAGGATGTCCAAGGACCTCCCACCTCTTCCGGGTCTAGTAAGGTGAGCATCCAAACAGCCTAGGCACCCACAAAACCAGTACGTGCAGTAGGATCAAAACCCGGTGCCATTGTTCTTGACTTCTCAGCAGTCATTGTCCGCTATGTTCAGCGAGTCTGGTTTTATCCCATGCCTTTTCAGACCCAGTCCAGCTGGCCTTGGTGAATTTCCGATAGAACATCCCCATTGTCTCAGTGTGTGGGTGCACCCCTCGTGGTCCTGAGTTCCTTGCTTGTGCTCTCTCTCCTTCTGCTCCTGATTTGGACCTTGCTACAAGTTGACATCCAGTTATGCCAGCACCATTTGTTAAAGATGCTTTCTTTCTTCCATTGTATACTTTTAGCTCCTTTGTCCAAAATCAGGTGTACATAGGTTTGTGGGTTAATATCCGGGTCTTCAGTTCAATTCCATTGGATAACATCTCTGATTTTGCGCTAATACCAAGCTGTTTTCACTACTGTAGCTTTGTAATAGTTTGAAGTCAGGGATGGTAATGCCTCTGTGTGTTCTTTTATTGTATAGGATTGTTTTGGCTATCCTGGGTTTTTTGTTTTTCCATATAAAGTTGATTATTGTTCTCTCAAGGTCTGTGAAAAAGTTTGTTGGGATTTTGTTGGGGATTGCGATGAATTTATAGATTGCCTTTGGTAGAATTGCCATTTTTACTATGTTGATCCTACCCATCTAAGAGCATGGGAGATCTTTCCATTTTCTGGTGTCCTCTTCAATTTATTTCTTCAATGCCTTAAAGTTCTTGTCAAATAGATCTTTCACTTTCTTGGTTAGTGTTATCCCAAGATACTTTATGCTATTTGTGGCTGTAGTGAAAGGTGATGTTTCTCTGATTTCCCTCTCAGCTTCTTTATCCTTTGTGTATAGGAGGGCTACTGATATTTTTGAGTTGATCATGTATCCTGCCACATCACTGAAGGTATTTATCAGCTATAGGAGTTCTCTGGTAGAGTTTTTGGGGTTGGTTATGCAAACTATCATATCATTTGCAAATAATGAAAGTTTGACTTCTTTGTTTCCAACTCGAATCTCTTTGATCTCCTTATGCTGTCTTATTGCTATTGCTAGAACTTTAAGCACTATATTGAAGAGGTATGGAGAGAGAGGACAGGCTTGTCTTGTTCTTGATTTTAGTGGAATGGCTTTGAGTTTCTCTCCATTTAATTTAATGTTAGCTGTCGGCTTGCAGTATATTGCTTTTATTATATTTAGGAATGAACCTTGTGTCCCTAATCTCTCCAAGACCCTTACCATAAAGGGGTGTTGAATTTTGTCAAATGCTTTTTCAACATCTAATGAAATGATCATTTGGTTTTTTCTTCAGTTTATTTATATGATGGATTACATTGATAAATTTGTGTATGTTGAACCATCCCTGCCTCTCTGGGATGAAGCCTATTTGATCATAATATATAATTTTTTGGATGTGTTCTTGGATTCAGTTTGCCAGTATTTTATTGAGAATTTTTGCATTGATGTTCATGAGTGAGATTGGTCAGGATTATTATTTTTTTGTTTTTTTTTGTTTTTTGTTTTTCGAGACAGGGTTTCTCTGTGGCTTTGGAGCCTGTCCTGGAACTAGCTCTGTAGACCAGGCTGGTCTCGAACTCACAGAAATCCGCCTGCCTCTGCCTCCCGAGTGCTGGGATTAAAGGCGTGCGCCAACACCGCCTGGCGATTGGTCAGGATTATTAAGGCAGTGTTCCAGTCAGTCCCTGGTGCAAAATGGCTTAGTTAGGGTTTCTATTACTATGAAGACACATCATAATCATAGCAACTCTTTTAATGGAAAGCATTTAATTAAAATGCATCTTACAGTTTCAGAGGTTTACTCCATTATCATCATATCAGGGACCATGTCAGCATGCAGACAGACACGGTGCTGGATAAATAGTTGAGAGTCCTAAATCTTGCAGGCAATGAGAAGTAGTCTGTGGACTGGGAGATGTTCAATACCTTGAGAATCACTTTGTGGTAAGCTTTATAACTCAGATGTTAGTTAAATATCTGCTTATATTATTTTATGCATAATAGTGTTTGCCTGAATGTGTATGAGTACTACATGCACTCAGAACCTGCAGAGATCAGCAAAAGGCAAAATATTATCTGGAACTGGAGTTATAGGCAGTTTTGTACTGCTGTGTAGGTGCTGGGAACCAAATCTGTATCCTCTGCAATATCAGCAAGTGTGCTTAACCATTTTCAAAACCACAAATCAGTGTTTTAAAATTCTGATAAATTTAAAATCTTCCTAAAATGAAATCCTAATTGTAATTGTACTAAAGTTAGTAATGAGAAGTGGCCTAAGGCTTTTGAAATATCACAAAGATTTCTATTTAAATACATATATTTAAATATATGTGCGTGCATATATAAATGCATATATGTATGTATGTATATATACTGAGCTAATTATGTTATATATGATGTAAAATTTGCTGTTGTACAAGAAAATGTTTAATCATCTGTGAGTTGTGGAAATGTAAGGCAATAGTGGGTTTTCCAGACATTGATAGATTCCTAAGAACCTAGTTAGCCAAGTTACATTATTATCACATGTATTTATTTGCAATTATATGGAGAGTCCCAGACAAGAAAAAAATTGTAGGCCTCAAAATAATTTCTGGTTGAAAGTATTTTATCCTTTAAAGTTTTATCTATGGCCTATTTTATGGAATCCATGTACGCTTTAATAAAATACTGTATGTACTTTGGAAGACAATCTTTTGGGAACATGAATGGAGAAAGTATAGTGTATTACAGGAAAATTATTTGGAAAAACAGATTCATAACCTATAAAAATGAAATTCATTATTTTCTAAATACTAAGAATGTCTATTTTAAACTTTTCTTCCCAATTATTCTCTGTTTTCTGTTTCTCTAAAAAGAAGTGTAACAGTTGGAGTTTTATGATATACATACATTATGTATGTATAAGTACATATATGTTATGTTTATACAAATAGTTTTGTATTAGAAGATAGTTGTGTGTGTGATCGAATTTTTTCATTTGTCAGATTGTTTGTGGATGTAGGAAGATAGAAGGTTAGAAGTATCTATGTTATAGGTTCCTGGGTGATCATAAATTTTGTCTAAGGTTGTCAAATTCCAGGTCAACCTACACCATAAATAAATACAAGAGTCAGAAATGGTATGCTTATGATTTTATTGTTATTAAAACGATAGATTATGGCCACATTATTTCAGTTGCCCAATCCATCAAAGCCAGTATTTTCTTACTCATTGTCTGAAAGAAACAAACACAAAAGAAGTTATAAAGAAATCATAAATAGATGAAGTTTCTCATCCCTTTCTAACACCTTTAATGATGTAGATAGAAGTCCATATATTTTTTTCTCTTTCTGTACTCATTTTTCCTTTCCTTTCTGGTTATTTTTATTCAGTTTTGTAACCATTTAGCACATGATGCACTCTGAAAAAAAACGAGCCAAATATATTTTATTGGCTATATGGCTTTAGCGAGAATGCATTTGATATTAAAATGGTGAATAGGTGAATAAGGCATGTGCATATAATCCCAGCACTTGGGAAGTAGAGGGAGGATGATTGGAATTCAAGGGTATACTTGGCCACACAGCAAGTTTCAAGCCAGCCTAGTGTATATGAACTTTATCTCAAAAACTCATTTAAACTATAAGACATATGTATAAAGATGGGTTACTAAGGCAAATTTTATACTAGAGAAAAACAAAAACCATTTGAAAGTCCATTCACAGGCTATAAAACTAACCAAAGACAGCAAGAGCCACAGAAAGTTATGGCTCATTATTGCAAAAAACCAAAACCATCATGGATATGAATACAAACATGCTGTCTCTATGAACTATTGTGCATTTTTTAAAAATTAATTAATATAAGGGTATTATGAAGATAAGAAAATGACTGTGTGTGTGTTTCTTTTGTTTAATATGGAATGCTTCACAAATTTTTGTGAAATCCTTGCACAGAGGACAAGCTAATCTCGTCAGTATTGTTTCAAATTTTAGGATATGTGCTGTTGAAGCAAAGATCTGTGTTTATTTCTGATAAACTGTTGAAGGAATTAGTGGAAGCCTTTATTGATGGGGATGGTGAAGAGGAATGATAACTTTTAAAAGTTAACTTGATCCCTTGATTTCTCATTTATTTATATTTCTTATTCTGGCATAGTTGGTGGGGTTTCTGGCATGAGCAACAAGGCAGAAGAATTTATGAATAACATTCTACTTCTTGAACAAACAATAAAACTCATGCTGTCAAGCATGTATACGCATTGTTCCTCAAAATCACAATAACTTGAGCAGTATACAAAATATTAATCATCTACCTATATCACCACAGATTAGCCAAATAATGTAATATTCAAATATAGTAAAGATCCAAATAATAGTAATATTAATGAGAACCTAAATTATGTAATATAAATGTGATTAAAGTTGAGTTAGCACAGCTTGTGTTTTCAAAACTATAAGAAATGAGATGCTTCATTAACAGTGAAATAAAATCCTACCTGATAATGTATCTTTGATTACTCAGCATCCTAGTCCTGGGAAGATTCCTGAGGTCTGCCTCCCTGTTGGGGTGAGCCTTGCTGGTTTCCTTGCTGAGGTCCTTGGTTCTGCTGTTGGCCTCCTTGTTGTTGCGGGCCTTGGTTCTGCTGTTGTCCTCCTTGTTGAGGTGGGCCTTGTTGGTTTCCTTGCTGTGGGCCTTGGTTCTGCTGTTGACCTCCTTGTTGGGGTGGGCCTTGCTGGGGTGGTCCACGCTGAGGTTTGCCTTGTTTGGGTGGGCCTTGCTTGGGTGGGCCTTGCTTGGGTGGGCCTTGTTGGGGTGGGCCACGCTGGGGTGGGCCTTGCTGGGGTGGGCCTTGTTTGGGTGGGCCTTGTTGGGGTGGGCCTTGTTGTGGTGGGCCTTGCTGGGGTGCGCCACGCTGAGGTGGGCCTTGTTGGGGTGGGCCTTGTTGGGGTGGGCCTTGCTGGGGTGGGCCTTGCTGGGGTGGCCCTTGTTGGGGTGGGCCTTGCTGGGGTGGGCCACGCTGGGGTGGGCCTTGTTGGGGTGGGCCTTGCTGAGGTCTGCCTCGCTGGGGTGGGCCTAGCTGAGATGGACCATGCTTAGGACCCAAATCATGGTGACGAGGAGGACCATGGGGGAATGCTGCAAAAGAGGGTCTGTGGTTAGAATCTGAGATGCTGACTCACGTTCTTTATTTGATACATCACAAGAAGTGGCAAGTTTAGTGCTGAAACAAATGTCCTCTTTCCTTTTATCAACAGCTCAATGATTACTATATCGTTCCTGCTACTCATTTGTGAGTCATACTCATGATCATTCCCACCTACTTTTGAGGGAAATTATCTCTGAGTGCATGTATTTATGGTATCGAACATCAGATCTTTATGCTTGGAATAGAATTTGAAATCTTAGAAAACTAATTTTTCAGTCATAGTTTCCATGGACAAGTCTGAAACAAAACACACGATTTTAAAATTATTTGACTATTCTATCAGAAATGTCCCTATGTCCTTTCTTCTATTCTACATTCACTGTGGCAAGATGCCTGTTATTGACTGACTACTTCATTACAGGATATTCAGTTGGCCTTCCTTCTGTGAATCTTCCTGTTTGATCCTTCTCAACACAGAGAGGTGACTCTGAAGACACAGCCCTACTTTTTCAACCTTCTGTTCCAACCCCTAATCAAATTTTATTGCACATGACAACATTCAATTCCTGTTTGGAATGGCAATTTGAACACAATACTTTGGTACTGATTTTACATTCCTGCCTTTCTGCTAATCTTCTTCTCCCTCTCTGCATCTTGCAGGAACGACATGATCTGTTACCTAAATGCAAATTCACTGAACAAACAACCATTTCTGTCTTACCTTCACTGAAGCTCTGAAGAGAGCTCAGGGCCAGCAAGGTGGCTGTGAACAGGACGGCCAGCATCTTGGAGTCTCTGGAGTTTCTTCTGAGTCTGTGCTGCATGCAGTGTGGTACCTGCCTTTATAAGACCCAGCAGAAGAATGGTGCCTTTGATCCCATCCTGGGTGACCTCATATTTGACAAAGTAGGAAATACTGCATCCTTGACTCCTCTTTGGGAGTTCTGCCAGCTAGTATAACATGAGGCACTGGCAGCATGTCTTGGACTAAGAGCAGATGAAGCATGGCTATGATGTTAATATCTGTATTAAAATTTTGCCATTATATGAATTTCATTGTATTTGGTATACAATTCTTATATAAAATTATGATAGTGCTGACTGATACTTTTTTAAACATGAAGATGCTTCATATCTTTAGCCTTCATTTTCACCCATAGATCACCATACTGTAACTATGGGCCTGATATATAGTTGTATTTTCCATGACATACACGTCATTTATGTTTAGATAAGATGCATTCCCTGCCACCTCATTTATTCAGAACCACAAAGACTATACAAAATCCCTAACGGGTTGTTTGAAATGGGAAACACTTGGAGCCTTACATTACCAAAATATTTTATTCTTTGGGTGTGTGAGATTTTGAGTGATCATGTGTTTCTCTCGTATGTGTTGTGTGTGTGTGTGTGTGTGTGTGTGTGTGTGTATGTGTGTTTGTGTGTGTGTGTGTGCTTGGGTGCTTAGGTACATTTCTTTACAGGCCTGGTAAAGTATGGACAGAAGATAACTTTGATTGCAGGTACTCAGATCTTTCTTTCTGTGCTGTATTTAGAATTAGACATCTCATTGGCAATAAATAATCATGTGGAGATACTATTGGCTTACAAGTCTCCAAGCAAACAGATAGTTCCATCTCCTAGATCATATTTGTTGGAATTTTGGCAATATGTCTTTCTACATAGCTTTTTACTTGGATTTAGGAAAACAGAATATTGTGCTTATAGCCAGAAGAAAATTCCATTATTGATTGAGCCATCTCCACAGCTCTTAAAGCTTCTAATCTTCTTAAAAATAATACTACAAAAAGTGACATGGATTTCTACAATGCTTAAGACAATGCAAAATTTTTTGACAAACCCATGCCATTTCATGTTTCTGAGATTTTGACAGTCAAATTTTTTTCCAGAATGTTCCATATAACTGGGCTTATACCTTCTCACTTTTAAGAAATATTTTCAACCACTACCAGTAACCAATGACTAGCCATGATTATAGAATAGAATTAAGTATTTGGCTATCAACATCAAATTTAAATCATATAACATTTTTGTTCTAACTCCTCATATGGTCCTATGCTCCTTTCTTAGAGTGGTCAACACTGAATATTTTCTCTGCTTCATGTTAATATTAATTCAATTCCAACATCTATTTTAACATAAACCACTAGGGGATTGGGTTTTTTTTTCTTTTTCTTTTGTTTGGTTTGGGTTTTCTTTTTTTTCCCTTTCTTTCTATCTTCTTTTTCTTCTCTCTCTCTCTCTCTCTCTCTCTTTTTTGTTTGTTTGTTTCTTGACAGCCTTTCTCTGAGTAGTTTTGAAACCTGTCCTGGAACTCGTTTTTTAGAAATGATGCCCTCAAATATAGATAGATCGACCTGTCTCTGCCTCCACAGTGCTGGGACTAAAGGTGTGTACTACCATTGTACAGCCTGATCTACTATAATTAGAAGTAAGTGCTTGAACATTTTTCCTTGTGGAATTTCCAACTAGATTTTATTTTTAGATATTACAAGATTTTTTTTTTTTGAAATTCGAGACACGGTTTCTCCGTAGCTTTTAAAGACTCCAAATCCTTATTATTTCTATTCTTCTGTATGTTGCTGAATTTTTATTTAAAATTTGGTTACAAAATGTCATTACATTTATAGCCAACTGTCTTTGTTTACTGTCTTTTACTGTGGGTCTATTTTGTCCAATCTGAAAATAGGCAGTTTATCTTAGACAAACATTTGTTCATCTAGACACCTGGTCTATCCAGACAGCCTAAAAGTGTGAGCCAATTGCCATGTTTTCCAAAGGCCAGAGATTTGGAACTTACTTCTAGTTCTTTCACAGTTATTGTGGCCTTTATGTTTGTTTTGGTTTTGGGTTTTTGGTTTTCTCTGTTTGACAGCTCTTGCTGTCCTGGAACTCGCTCTGTGTACAAGGCTGGCCTTGAAATCATGGAGATCCTCCTGCCTCTGCATCCTAAGTGCTGGGGTTATTGTGTTTCTATTTCAAACGAAGTTCCCACAAAGATCTAGGTCAGAGATTTCTGCTCTTTGAAGGGTATTGTCAACAGGTAGAGCTAATTCCTGTACTTCAGGAATAGAGAAATAGATATGTTTCTACCTCATACAAAAGTCTAAGAATCCAACTAAGGTTCCATTTCCCTTAAATGGTAACTTTGGATTCCACCCAGGGAGTAGTTTGCCTACAGAATGTCTTGATCTAGGGTGTAAGTATAATTTGTTTTGTTCTAGCAACAGAATGATTAACTATGAATGTAGCCCACAATCTTCAACTGGTATGTTCATTTCCTTGTATCATGATAATGTAGTATTTTGTCTTGCTCTTACCTTTTGTGGTCAGGGGTAGTTTAAGCAATTGGAAATTAAATGGGGGTGAATTTCAATACTCACCAGAATCCTCTCCCAGTACTATCCAGTATGTTCCTCCATTTTATTATTTTCTTTCACGTCTTTATATTCTTTACTAATATTTTCTAAATCCCTGTGTCTTAACCTTGGCCCTAAGAATTTTTGTCATGGCTGGTTTCCAACACTGGTCTTTTCACTTCACACTTTTATTGTTCATTTTCATACAAAATTAGTTTCAGTTTTTGTTTTGTTGAGGTAAATTATGGTATAGGGTCATGGCAGTTCAAAGCCAATCACCTTCTTATGTGCAAATCACTGTCCCCTCTATTATGCATTTAGTTATCTGTTAGTTTTCCATTCCTGAGATTTCAGGAAGGTTTTCTCAGTTGAGTTTTTACAAGAAAAGTGGTCTTGGAAGGGAATAGATTATGATGTGGCAATTCTTCCAGGCTAAATTGAAATCTGATAAGCTCATGTCGTTGGATGTTGGATATAGGATAGCATTATTTGGTCCTGAAATTTCCTCAATTTATTACCATAACTATTTCTGATTTTGCAAATCCTGTATAGTCAGAATACCAGGATATTAGTCACCCAAATGTTTACATATAGTTAAATTTGATGTAAGATAGTAGCAGAGAAAGGAGGAACATGCTCACCAGTGATTTGGTGTTAAAGTGACATTTAGGGAATAGTCATTTTGCCCTATGTTAATTCCACTACATAACACAGTTGCTAGCATTTCCCTGACCTTCTTCAGTGTCAGCAAAGTGTGAATGAGATTAATGTATCACAAGAAAAATATCACCTATGACCAGAGGTGATGGCACATGTAAAAACAAACAATACCACTTAAAGGTGGCTCTGGGAATTCATAAGTAACCCTGTAGCAAGCGTCAAGTCAAATGATGTGTGAGGAACATCTTATGCATCCACGGGTCTTATAGGATGGGCTCAACAACAAATATTCTTCTGGTTGATCTTGATTTCTATCCACTGAAACTTCTGGTCCTCATATTAATTAAGTCTTAACTCCACCAAATGCCCCAGGTAAATCTAATATTACCTAATGACAGGTATGTCTGGCTGCCTGAAATATCACCCAAAGTTTTTATGCAACATTGGATATATATATATATATATATATATATATATATATATATATATGTCATGTATATCTGACAGTCATTTTTGAGAAGCAAGTAATTTCAATGAACTGTCATACCTTATCTTGACAAAGCTTGGCAGTCACTTTCCTTTAGGTTCTGTTTATATAATTTGGAAAACACATGGTCAATATTTGCAGCAAGGGCATTTTATTTTATTTTATTTTATTTTTTTAATATTTTTTTTATTAAGAAAGAAAAAAAATTTTCCGCCTCCTCCCAGCCTCCCACTCCTC
>NW_004949144.1:692644-693279 GCF_000317375.1 Microtus ochrogaster
GGCATTTTATTTTTTAAAAGGCTAGCTTTTGCCACAAAAAAAGTAAATTCCATATTTAGGTGTCTTGATGTGCATCATCTTCTCTGAAGTAGATTGGTGCTGTCAGGAGCACACATGTCTCACGGTCATGAAAGGCCTCAAAGTTATTAAACATCTTATGTGCCATATACTCTATATCTTTGATGTGTTTGAAGACCACCTATCTCCCTAAGCATACCTGCTTAACCTTGAAAACATACCTTATATGACTGGCAACAAAACTGTTTATCATAAATGACAAAATATTACCCTCTATTTATTTTTATATAGTACATTTTCAATAAGACAAATAAGCACACTAACCCAAGCAAGAGTTGAAACATGCATACATGATACAAAAAAAAACTTAAATTAGTATCACTATACCAAGGTCCATACCAATGTAAAATATTTGAAACTAAAGTTGCCTTGGGCACCTGGGAGCCACTCTAGATTCAAGTCTCTTGCCAACCCTAAGGAGGCTCCCTTAAATAAGATATGTGCTTCCCTGCTCCCCTTTCCAACCTTCCTTTATCCCAATCATCCTGTTTCCCCAAGTTCCCGCCATCCTCCCCTTCTCACTTTTCTCTCCCCATCTCCCCTTACCCCCATCCCAC
>NW_004949144.1:694116-695600 GCF_000317375.1 Microtus ochrogaster
GGGGGGAGGGGGAGGGAAATGGGAGACTGGGAGGAGGCGGAAACTTTTTTTTCCTCAATAAAAAATTAAAAAAAAAAAACTAAAGTTGCTTTTGTAGTTTAAAAGTAATATTCTAACCTTTTATCCTGTCAAATCTCTATTCCCCCTCTTGTGTTCAGAATAAGACCCTGGACCTCATATCCTTAGTTCAATCTTTTTTTTTCCTTGGGATGTTACCAATAATAACTTGTAACCCCCAAGGAAATGATGACAAACTTCCATAACCCATCTTTTGGGGATATGTGCATTGATCTTTCTAAATGATTTTTTGTTTGTGGATGCTAAAATCTTTGAGGCATCCTGAAAAAATCAGGACAATGGTTAATTCCTTCCTGAAGTAGTCTGTGAGGGTGAACCATGTCAGGTAGCAGCCTTAAAGCTTTATGGAAGCAGAATGCTGAGAAAGCTCTAATAGATGTGCTCTGGGTTGTTATATCACCTGAGACATCTGTTTTTATTGCTGTTTGATTTAATTTTTCTGAAAACATATAAACTTTTAAATGTAACATGCATATCAGTACTAACATAAGTCTGGAATGTGTGTTTCTACAAGTGAGTTAAAGATAATGTATTGTTTTATGTTTGACCAGGTAAAATATACATTATGTGTCTTTAAAGTTTTTTTAAGTTTTTTTTTAAGTCTGTAGCCAGAATTTTAAAAGGGTCTTTCCGGATCAAACACAATTCTTTTTAACTCTAAGTGAATTCACAGAACCTTTTTGTTTTTTTTGAGGGGAAGGGATACAAAAACATAATCTCTTCCTCAAAGCAAATCACATTTTGACATCCATTTTGAATTAAAGACATTTTTCAAAGTATAGGTTGGTTTGATCAAGCAGCCTTTGCCATTCAGTGTTTCTTAGCAGCTATCACTTTTTCATGTGCAATCAAAAAATTCAGACAATAAAATAACATATTAGATATATACATATATGTATTTTATGTGGATTTTTTCTTTATATTATTATTTTTTGAAAAATCTTATTTTATTATTTTTAAACTATTTCTATAACTATCTACTCTTTTTCTTTTTCTTAAGACTATGTACACATTAAACACATTGTAATCTGGGTCAGAGGCTTTTTTATCTGGATCTGTATACATTTTGTCCATGAACAAAACTTAAATGACTATGCAACTCTGTTCATGGAATGATGGTGGTTGGCTCCACACCCCAGAGCCAAGAAAACATAGGAATGCCAAATGTTTTCTGCTTACACATTGGAGGAATTCTGTAAATGCAGTTATTGTGGCCTCCCTAAATGCTCTTCCACTCTCCAGCCCCAGATTCAACTTCCATCATATAATCATCAGTCTCATGCTTTCAACTTGAATTGTATCCATGTCCCATTGTAGAAAAAATATGGCCTGACTGGTCCATGGCCACTTTTGTGTAGACTGGTCTGCATTAGCATGCACACTAATGACTTCCCCTTGGGTCAACT
>NW_004949144.1:696440-704849 GCF_000317375.1 Microtus ochrogaster
TGAAAAACTGCCATAAACAATTAGAGATTACAAACAAAAAGGTGGAGGAAATGAATAAATCGCTCAAAGACACACATGAAAACCAAGAGAAACAAGAAAAAGCAATCTCTTTATGTCTGTCTGGTACACCTGGTGCACTAGGTAGGAATACCAACTACTGCTCTTGATTCATCAGGTGCCTCTATATAAGGACCGATACTCTAGGAAATGGAACCCTATGGTGCTCCCCAACTTTTTCCTCTCATCCAGAGACACTGTGTAGACATACAACCATGGACTCATGAACCACAGAAATCCTCCACTAAGAGTAAGACACTTGGATTCAACATATTTACTGTTTTATTTATTGTAGTAATATGAGCGGCGGGGCTCTGTTCATGGAATGATGGTGATTGCTGCACACCCCAGAGCCAAAAAAACATAGGGATGCCAAATGTTTTCTGTTTACACAGTGGAAGAATTCTGTAAATGCAGTTATTGTGGTCTCCCTAAATGTTCTTCCATTCTCCAACCCCAGAGTCAAATTCCATCACATAATCATCAGTTTCATATTTTCTGCTTGAATTGTATCCATGCCCTTTTGTAGAAAAAATATGGCCTGACTGGTCCATGGCCACTTTTGTGTAGACTGGTCTGCATTAGCATGCACACTAATGACTTCCCCTTGGGTCAACTTGGAGTTTTTCACCATGCTTGTAGATTACTGATGTGGGAAGGCCTGATCCATTGAACCAATAAAAGGAGGCCAGCACCACAGATTCATTCACTAAATTCCATGGGGCACAGTGTGTGTGGAGGGGATGGTATAGGCCAGCATGATTTCTGCAGTAAATGAGTCTGCAGCCACATGATTCACTATCAGCCAACTTCCAATGTCTATGTCATTGACTCTGCAACTTTTCCCTCCCTAAGTCAAGGTGTGTCCAAGGAAAATCATGTGCAACATCTGGTGCTCAATATGGGGTTCATGGATTCTGTACAGGCATTGATATTGACCCCACTTAAATCAGGTTATATTTTTTGATGGTTGTGGCTGGTTTGGGGTCCGAATATTTGCAATTTGTTGCTAGCAGTATGTTGACTAGGTTGGTATACTTTTGCTTCTCTTATGAGTGCTCTTTCAAACTCCACTTCATGACTTCAGTGTATCATAACATACCCTTCTTGGTGACTTTTTAGGTGAGTTGACCCATGAATGTTTCATATCCTTGGTCCTCATGAAGGTGAGCATGGAGATGCTCCTTTTCTCTTTTTCTCTTTATGTCTGTCTGGTACCACTGGTGCACTAGGTAGGAATACCTACTATTGCTCTTCATCAGGTGTGTCTATATAAGGGGTGATACTTCAGAAAGAAAAATGGCATGGTGTTCCTAACTTTCTCCTCTCTTCCAGACACACTGTGTAGACATATAACCCTGGACTAATGAGCCACAGAAGTCCTCTACTAAGCATAAGACACTTGGATTCGACATATTTACTGTTTTATCCATGCCTCTCTTTGTCTAGTTTAGACTTTGTTCTTGCCTGCCCTGCATTTCCTGCCATTATGAGAATTATGGAACTTATCCTTCTACCAAAAGAAACTTCAAGTGAGGGTATAAAAATTAATATTGGTCAACAATGGCTTTAAGATCAATAATGGAATTCTTGATGATTTTGAAGATGTAGTTGTGGGGATGGCCCCCTGACGTCAGGATGGACATGCACTTTCCTGACCAAAACCGTGAGGTTGGCTCAAGAGTGACCTCCTCTGTTTCTTTTGTCCCAATCTTACTAGTTCCTGGGAAGGGGCAAAGTGACCCTCAGAACTTAATATAAGTTATAAGAGTTAATAAGAAGCCTGAGCTGAAGGACCAATCAGTTTATGATTAATGTAGACCTCTATGTGATTTCTTTGGGACTTAACAATTGTGGGAACTGGGCTGAACAAGGACCGGGTAAGACAGAAAACCTCAGACAACATATGGGTATCTTGCTAAGTCTAGATATAGTAGCCGAGGCCTTGTACCTTCCCCAAAGCAATGTGCCTTACTCTCTGAGTTGTGGATGGGGTGGAGTGGCAGGGCAGGTGGAGGAAATGGGAGGAGGGAAGGGAGTGGGAATTAGGTTTGGTATATAGAAGAAAAAAAAGACAGCTTGTTTCCTTTTTAAAAGAATAAAATAAAATAAGTAGATTTAATAATATAACCTTTCAAACTGTCATTTCTATAGCCCCCTTTTCTTTTCAGAATGAGATTTCTACATTTAATCTCCTTTGTTCAATTTTTTGCCCTTTAGCAATAATAACTTGTAACCAGTCCTGTCAAATGATGACCAACATCCTAAACCATTTTTTTGTGGATGTGGACATTGTTTTTTTTTTTTTTAATATTTTTGTTGTTGCTGTTGTTGTGGGTACTGACATCATTAAGGGACACTAATAACATCTGGGTATTAATCAAGTCCTGGCTGGAGTACTTTGTGAGTCTAGACCATCAAAAGCAGCAGTCTTAAACTGTTCTGTATGCAGAAGTCTGAGTAAACTAAAAGATATGCTCTGAGAAGGTGGATCAACTGGGCGCTCTATTTTCATTTGACTTTGGACCCCTTTTTCTGAAGTAGTATGAACTTTTAAAGGTAATATACATATTTATATTAACACAAGTATAGACTATGTGGTTTGGACAGGTCACTTAAAGATAATATTTTGTTTTATGTTTGATCAGGTAAAATATATGTTATGTGTCTTAGAGGGGTTTTTCAGTTTTGTTTTGTTTTTATGTCTGTAGGTAGGATTTCAAGGGGTTTTCCCCAATCAAACATAATTCTTTTAAATTCTAAATGAGTCCACAGCCTTTTGTTTCCTGGGGGAAGAAAAGCAAACTTTACCCAAATGTAATACACATTTGAATTCCATTTTAAAGTCAAGACTTTTTAAAATATATATATAGGTTGTCTTAATTGAGCAGTCTTTACAATCTAAAGTTTCCTAGCAGTGATTGTTTGTTCATCAGAAAATTTAAAATTCAAAGACATCATAATAACATATAGAATGTAGACTCCCTGTACATATTTTTAATTTTAGTTTTTGTTTTATTTATTTTAATACTCTTCACTTAAAAAATCTTTTCCTTTTACATAACAACCCTAGTTTCCCTCCATGCCCCCTTCTGATGCCCTCCACATCTCTGCTTCCTATCTCCTATCCATTCTGAAGAGGGGATAAGACCTTCCTTGGGGAGTCACCAAGGTCTGGCATACCATTTTGAGGCAGGATGAAACCCCTAGCTCTCATATCAAGGCTGAGCAAGGTATCCTATCATAGGGAATAGGTTCCCAAAAGCCAGTTTATGTGTATGGGATAGGTCATGGTGCCACTGCCAGCTCTCAACACCAGAGCAAGTCACATAATTGGCCCCCACATTGTAGCCCTTTGTAATGGGAGTCTTAAAAGCTTCTACCTTTAAAACTCCCATTCAGAGTTTAATTAATACTGCCAAAAGTAACTAAAGGGGGGATTAGAAATCTGAGTGCTAAAATCTGAGAGGAAATAATCTATTCACAATAAGAATTGTCTGCCAATGTTTCTTTATTCTTCTCTCTTCAATCCATCATTTCTCATTGTTTCATCCATTACTTGTTCTTCCTGTACGACAATGTTCTTAGTTCTACATTCTTCTTCTTTGTCTCCTCATGACAAATGCTACCAGTTATATATACTCCCCTAAAACAATTAATTCCTCGCTCTTACAGGTTTCAGGGCTGGAATTCTTGTACCCCATAGAATATCAAATAAGAGTTTTCAGACACACATAGATTCGTGTCAGTGACTAGCTCATGGTCAGTTAACTTCTTAATGGAGAAAGTTAGTTAAGAAAGGGAATGAAATCATCAGGGAATTCTAGAGGGGAAGGTTAATGTGCTATGCTACATTTTTAGGTGCTAGATAAAAGGGTAAAAGGTTTATTTTCTGTAAAGTTATGAATAGGGCACAGATTATTTAAATTATTGTGCCAATTCTTTTCTTCCATCAAGCATAGAGTTAGCATTTCATCAAGCAACCTACATAAACAATCAGGGAGAAACTGATGGCTCTTGATCAAATAGCACATACATCAGACACTGCAGTTTCTATGGACCTAGGTTTGGAGTTAGACTTACTGCTCTAAGCGAAGAAGAGACCCAGGCCTCTAAATTAAAACTTTTGACCTATGCTGTTATCGACCATTCTGATTGTGAGTGTTGTGTGGTAAAACAGAGCAATGGCTTGGGCAGGTAGTAATTCTGTGTCCTTGGATATCTGTGAATATATCAAGATGGATGTTCTATGCCTGGATCCAAATGCCTGATGAAAAAGATAATTGAAGGCCTGGAAGTGGGAAACTGTTCTGAATTAAGGAATTAATCCCCAAATATATAACAGAAAGGGAGTTCAACTACATCAAAAAATCTACAGCAAAGGACACTTATTCACAAAGCAATAATGCAAAAAAAAAGTCTTTTCTTTTGGTTTGGCCTTTATCAGATTCCTTGGTTCTGAAAAGTCACTTGTGAAAAGATGGCTGTGCTCATTACTGTATAATATTGTGACTTTCAGCAACCTTGATCACCTATTGCTGTCTATTGCTCTAGCTAGAACCTTGAGTACTATACTGAATAGATATGGAGAGAGTGGACAGCCTTGTCTTATTCCTGATTTTAGTGGGATTGCTTTGAGTTTCTCTCTATTTAGTTTGTTGTTAGCTGTTGGCTTGCTAGAGATTGCCTCAAATGAAAGAAGAATCAATGCCTGTAACTAAAATTACCTCCAAACACAGAAGCGTAGATAGCAGAATGAGAATGTATTCAACAACATAATGAGCAATATGGCATTACCAGATCCTAGTAGTTCTAAAACAGCAAGTCATTAACATTCCAACACAGGTGAAGTAGAAGAAAATATCTTAAAAATAATTTTATGAAGATGATAGAATATCATAAAGAAGAAGTGAAAAATTCCTTAAAGAAAGTGAGGAATAGACAAAGAAAAAATTGGAAGGAAAGTCAAGATAAAATTAAACAGGTGACCCTTATTTATGGCTAGAAACCAATTATGAGTGAGTACATCCCATATTCATCTTTTTGGGTCTGGGTTACCTCACTCAGTATAGTGTTTTCTATTTCCATCCATTTGCATGCAAAATTCGAGAAGTCCTTGTTTTTTACTGCAGCGTAGTACTCTAATATGTATATATTCCATACTTTCTTAATCCATTCTTCCATTGTCTACATCGTCTTCCATCGTCTACAATTGGCGAACCTAAAGAAGCTAAGTAAGAAGGTGAACCCAAAGAAAAACATATAGTTATCCTTTTGGCTATGGTAAGTAGACAAAGTTGCCAGGGGGAGAATTGGGATCTTGGGGGTGGGATGGGATGGTGGTAAGGGGAAATGGGGAGAGAAAAGGGAGAAGGGGAGGATGGAGGGAACTTGGGGAAAAAGGATGATTGGGATAAAGTAAGGTTGGATAGGGGAGCACGTAAGCACAATTCTTAGATAAGGGAGCCACCTTAGGGTGGGCAAGAGACTTGAACCTAGAGTGGCTCCCAGGAGCCCAAGGCGATGTCCCCAGTTAGTTCCTTGGGCAGCTGAGGATAGGGAACCTGTAATGAGCCTATCCTATAGCAATACTAACTAATATTTTGCATATCACCATAGAACCTTCACCTGGTGATGGATGGAGATAGAGACAGAGACCCACACTGGAGCACTGGACTGAGCTCTCAAGGTCCCAGTGAGGAGCAGAAGGAGGGAGAACCTGAGCAAAGAAGTCGGGACCACGAGGGGTGCACCCACCCACTGAGACAGTGGATCTGATCTACTGGGAGCTCACCAAGGCCAGCTGGACTGTGACTGAAAAAGCACGGGATGAAACTGGACTCTCTGAACATGGCGAACAATGAGGGCTGATGAGAAGCCAAGGACAATGGCAAGGGGTTTTGATCCTACTTAATTTTCTGGCTTTGTGGGCGCCTAGCCAGTTTGGATGTTCACCTTCCAAGATATGGAAGGAGGGGGTAGGACCTAAGACTTACCACAGGCAGGGCACCCTGACAGCTCTTTGGACTGGAGAGGGAGGGGGAGAAGGGTGGGAGGAGGGGGAGAAGGGTGGGAGGAGGGTGAGGGAGGTGGGAGGCTGGGAGGAGGCGGAAACTTGTTTTTTTTTTCCTTTTCTCAATAAAAAAAAATTAAACAGGTGAAGGGAACAGTTCAAGACTCCAAAATTGAAATAGTGGCAATAAAGAAAATATAAACCAAAAGAATTTTGGAAATGGAAAATCTGGGTAAGCAAACATGAACCACAGATGCAAGCACAGAATATAAGAGATGGAAGAGACAGTTTCAGGTATCAAAGATGCAATAAAGGAAGTAGATTCATTTGTCAAAGAAAACATCAAATCCAACAAATTCTTAGCACAGAACATCCAGAAAATCTGGAACACTATGAAATAACCAACCTAAGAATAATATGAACAGAAGAATAACTCCAGTTGAAAGACACAGAAAATATTTTCAACAAAATCATATATGAAAAATTTCAAAACCTAAAGAAGGACATGGCTATGAAGGTACAAGAAGCTTACAAAACACCAAATAGACTGGACAAAAGGAAAAAACACAAACAATATTCAAAACCTCAAACACATAGAATAAGAAAGAATACAAAGAGCTGCAAAGAATAGAAATAAGAAACACATAAAGGCAAACCTATCAAAATTACATCTGAGTTCTCAATGGAAACCATGAAAGCCATAAGGTCCTGAACAGATGCTCATAAGACACTAAGAGACCAAGGATGCAAGTCCAGACTACTATACCTAGTATATACTCTCAATCACCATAGATGGAGAAAACAAGATATTCCATGATAAAACCAGATTGAAACAATACCTATACACAAATCCAGTCCCAAAGAAAGTAAAGCTGAAAACATAAAGAAAACTCAAACTTAAGGAAGATAACTGCACCTACAAAAACACAGCCAAAAGGTATCCTCATACCAGAAATATTCGAAGAATGGAAATACATAAACACTAACACCACCATCACCAAAACCAAATATGAAGGGTTGTAAAAGTAAGTAAAGTGCTAGGAAAGGATTTATATATTTTTTATTTTTGGATGACTTTTTTTATATTACTTTATTTTTTTAAAAAGATTTTTAGTTTTAAGCTATTTTTATGACCATCAATAATCTTTTTCTTTTTCTTAATCCTATATACATTGTAAACATATTGTAATCTCCTTAAAGACTTTTTTACCTAGATCTGTAACCATTTTTGTCTGTATGAGCAATAATTAAACCACTATGCTGCTTTGCTCATGACATCATTGCAGTTGGCTTCACACCCCAGGACCAAGAAACCATAGAAATTACAAGTGTCATGTGCCTACACAATAAATGTGTTGAGTCGGATCTTGCCAAATTCTTTTCCACTCTCCAGCCTCAGAGCCAACTTCTAGCAAATATTCATCAGTGTGATGGAGTCTTCCTGAATTTTATCCATACCACGTCACTGCTCTTCTAAATGAAAAAGGTGGGAGAAGACAAAAGGAACTGATTTCTGGGAACTGTTCATTATGAAAAAAACTCTTTAGTTGAATTCACAAAGAAGTAACTTCAGACAGCAAACAAGTTGATTTTATCAAGTTAAGATCTTGTGAAGGACTGATTCGCAAAGAGGAAAACCTGTCCTTGAAGGCTTCTTGTAGAAAAAGTTCCCACTTGTAAAAGCCAGTATTGAATAGTGTGTGAAAAATTTCATGCATTTCAAATTTAGTAAATTACCATCAAAAGAGAAACAGACAGTAGTGAAATGATAACGATGTTCCATAGCCACAGACCTACTTTTACTTAGACTCCTTTGCAGTAGAGGCTATTGTCTGTACCTGAGAGATCTTCAGATAAACGGGAACTCTCCAATGTGACCAACTTACTTCAGTGTACCTCAGTAGTGTGACAGCCTGCCTCAGTCTGACATCACAAAGGCATTTTGGGGAATACTGCTGCATGGTGCCTTTGTCATTATGAGCCAATGCCTAGAACAAGTCATTTTTTTTTTTTTTGAGAAAAAAATCTAATCCTCCCATATTCCCCAAATTATATGCCTTTGTTTGAAGAATTGTATATTCAAAACTATCCCATTTGAAATCAGGATTTTCATTCCTTTTTTTTTTTTTTTTTTTTACAGAAAAGACTTATCATTTATTCTCTTTACTTCCAAGTGACAAAATATTGCTTTTTTTGTTTTTTAACTTATCTTTTTTATTTATTATTTTTTTATTGAGAAAAGGAAAAAAAAACTATCTGCCTCCTCCAGCCTCCCATTTCCCTCCCCCTCCTCCCACCCTTCTCCCCCTCCCCCAAACTCCTCTCCCCCTCCCTCTCCA
>NW_004949144.1:713102-720957 GCF_000317375.1 Microtus ochrogaster
TATTCTTAAGTATATTGCTCAATTTTTTATTTAAAATTTGGTTACAAAATGTCATCACATTTCCAGCCAGCTCTCTTTGCTTATTGTCTTTTACCCTGTGTCTATTTTGTCCAATCTGAAAATAAGCAGTTCATCTAAGACAGAAGTTTATTCATCTAGACATCTGGTCTAGACAGACAGTCTGAAAGTGTGAGCCAATTTCTGTGTTGTCCAAAGGCCAGAGAGTTGGAACTTACTTCTAGTTCCTTCAAGATTATTGTGGGCTTTTTGTTTGTTTGTTTGTTTTGTTTTTTAGTTTTTAAAGACAGGGTTTCTCTTTTGGACAACTCTAGCTGTCCGAGAACTTGCTGGTCTTGAACAAGGCTGGCCTTGAAATCACAGAGATCCACCTGCCTCTGCCTCACAAGTGCTGGGTGTTCTTCTTAAAAAATAATAAAAGGGGGGCAGGGGTGTTCTTCTTGAACACGGGGCACAGGACAGACATGCACAGCGGAACAAACACAGACACGACACGGCGGCTCCCACGTGGGTCCACTTTAATGGGGGAGGGAAACACAAAAGGACGAAGGGTGTGGGACACACGAGGAAAAGGCAGGACGAGAGAGAAGGGGGGGGAGAGAGGAGAGGGAGAAAGAGAGAGAAAGAGAGAGAGAGAGAGCCTCGTGTGGCCCTGCCTTTTTAACGGGGAGCGACAGGTATCCATAGTCCAGGGGGAGCATGGGAGTTGTAGTTTTCCAAAAGAACAACACTGGGGTTGTTGTGTTTCTTCTTCAAACAAAGTTCCCACCTAGATTTAGGTCAGAGAGTTCTGCTCTCTCAAGGGTATTGTCAACAGGTGTGGCTAATAGCTAGACCTTGTACTCCAGGAATAGAGAAATAGATATGTTACTACTTCACACAAAAGTCTAAGGATCCAGCTAAGGTTCCACTTCCTTTAAAAGGGTAACTTTGGATTCCACCCAGGGAGTAGTTTGCCTACAGAATGTTTTGATCTAGGGTGTAAGTATGACTTGTTGTGTTCTAGCAACAGAATGTTTAACTATGAATGTACCCACAATCTTCAACTGGTATGTTCATCTTCTTGTATTATGATAATGTAGACTTTTGTCTTGCTCTTACCTTTTGTGGTCAGGGGTAGTTTAAGCAATTGGAAATTAAATGGGGGTGAATTTCAATACTCACCAGAATCCTCTCCCAGTACTATCCAGTATGTTCCTCCATTTTATTATTTTCTTTCACGTCTTTATATTCTTTACTAATATTTTCAAAATCCCTGTGTCTTAACCTTGGTGCTAAGAATTTTTGTCATGGTTGGTTTCCGACACTGGTCTTTTCACTTCAAACTTTTATTGCTCATTTTCATACAAAATTAGTTTCAGTTTTTGTTTTGTAGAGGTAAATTATGGTATAGGGTCATGGCAGTTCAAAGCTAAGCACCCTCTTATGTGCAAATCACTGTCCCCTCTACTATGCATTTAATTATTTGTTATTTTTCCTTTCCTGAGATTTCAGGAAGGTTTTCTCAGTTGAGTTTTTACAAGAAAAGTAGTCTTGGAAGGGAATATATTATGTTTTGGCAATTTTCCTAGGCTAAATGGAAATCTGTTAAGCTCATGTCATTTACCTTGATTGGATGTTGGATATATGGTATCATTATTTGGTCCTGGAAGTTCCCTCAATTTATTCCATAACTATCTCTGGTTCTGCAAATCCTGTATAGTCAGAATACCAGGATATGAGTCACCCAAATGCTTAATATAGTTAACTTTGATGTAAGATAGTAGCAGTAAAAGGAGGACCATATTCACCAGTGATTTGGTGTTAAAGTGACATCTAGGGAAGAGTCATTTTGCCCTATGTTAATTCCACTACATAACACAGTTGCTAGCATTTCCCTGACCTTCTTCAGTGTCAGCAAAGTGTGAAAGAGATTAATGCATCACAAGAAAAATATCACCTATGACCAGAGGTGATGGAACACCTAAGAGCAAACAATACCACTTAAAGGTGGCTCTGGGAAGCCATAAGTAACCCCATAGCAAACCTCAAGGCAAATGATGTGTGAGGAAGCTCTTATACATCCACGGGTCTTATAGTATGGGCCCAACAACTAATATAATTCTGGTTGATCTTGATTTCTATCCACTGAAACTTCTGATCCTCATATTAGTTAGATATGACTCACAAAATAATTTACAGTATAAGTCAGCAGATACAGCGGTTTTGGAGACTGCAAGTCCCAAGAGAGGTGGAAGCTGCATTAACCCTTTCTTCCTATCTTTCATTGGTTAGCCACAATGATGTTTTCTAAGCACCCATTCTTCAGTAGTGTTTCCCTGTGGATCCTTATGCTCTCCATTTCTTTTGTCAATTTTTTTTGTTTTAGCATTTTGAGAATTTCATATACCAGTCCTGTTTCTACATCATTTCTGTATGTTCTTTATTTATAGAAATGCAAGTCAGGCTTTATATCCAGTCCCTCACCCCATGCTGATACCAGCACCCTAACACAAGATTCAAATAACATTGTCCACTGCCATCAGAGACTTGTCTTCTTGGAGCCAAGAGAGTAGAGTCAGGTCAGCTTGTAGTGAACAAGGCTGTGTTGTGTTCCAGTGTTGGCAAACATTTTTTGTCCCTTCAGCAAGTTTCCATATAACAACACAAAGACAAGTTAGTTATAAATGTTTGACTGACAGTTTAGATTTGTCACTAACTAGCTCTTATAGTATAAACTGACCCATATTTTTTTTATCTATGTACTATTGCATGGCTTGGTGCCCCTGTTCAGAATGGCAAGTTCATCTTGCAGCTCTTGACATCTCCTGTCAACTCTGCCTTTCTTTTCTTGCATTCTCTCAACTGGGCTCACCCACCTAACCTCTTCCAGACTAACTATTGGTCACTTATCTCTTCATTAAACCAATGGGAACAACACAACAAAACAGTGTACAAATGGATTATTCAACAGCATTTTCCCCCTTTGTCTAATTAAACAGGAAGGTTTTAATTTTGACAAGTAAAATTATATTCAACAAATACAGTTATCTAGTAAGAATTACAATTACAATATCCAGTTCATTTCTATTTGGCAAATTTAGAGAAAAATACTCTATTATTTATCTTATCTTTGTGACATTAAATTTTTATATCTGATTTACATATTATAACTAAGAAAAGCAAAAGGTTTAGCTATTTAGTTTTAACTCCACCAAATACCCCAGGAGAATCTAATATTACCTAATGACAGCTATATGTGGCTGCCTTGAGAATCACCCAAAGTTTTACAACATTGGGCATATATATCTTTGATCTACATGCCTTGTATATCTAACAGACATTTTTGAGTAACAGGTAATTTTAAGGAACTGTCATACCTTGTCTTCGCAAAGTTTGGCAGTCACTTTCTTTTATGTTCTATTTGTATAATTTGGACAACATATGATCAGTAGTTGAGGTAAGGGCATTTTAATTTCTAAAAGGCTAGCTTTTGCCACAAAAAACGTAAATTCCATATGGAGGTTTCTTGATGTGCATCATCTTCTCTGAAGTAGATTGGTGCTGTCAGGAGCACACATGTCTCATGGTCATGAAAGGCCTCAAAGTTATTAAACATCTTATGTGCCATATACTCTATATCTTTGATGTGTTTGAAGACCATCTATCTCCCTAAACATACCTGTTTAACCTTGAAAACATATCTAATATGACTGGCTACAAGACTGTTTACCATAAATGACAAACTATTAACCTCTCTTTATTAATTATATACTACATTTTCAATAAGCCAAATAAGCACATTAACCCAAGCAAGAGTTGAAACATGCATACATGATACAAAATATAAACGTAAATTAGTATCAATATACAATGCTCCATACCAATGTAAAATATTTCCATACCAACGTAAAATATTTAAGACTAAAGTTGTTTTTGTAGT
This sequence comes from Microtus ochrogaster, assembly GCF_000317375.1. Taxonomy (NCBI): domain Eukaryota; kingdom Metazoa; phylum Chordata; class Mammalia; order Rodentia; family Cricetidae; genus Microtus; species Microtus ochrogaster. Next base: position 717,043 of record NW_004949144.1, read on the forward strand.
TTAAAAATAGATTAATATTCTAACCTTTTATCCTGTCATTTCTTTATTCCTCCTTTTTCTTTTCAGAATGAGATACATGGACCTTATATCCTTAGTTCAATCGTTTTTCCTTAGCGGTTACCAATAAAAACTTGCAACCCCCAGGGAAATGATGAAAAACTTCCATAACCCATCTTTTGGGGATATGTGCATGATTTTTTCTAAACTATTTTTTTGTTTGTGGATGCTGACATCTTTGAGGTACCCTGAAAAAATCAGGACAATGGTTCATTCCTTCCTGGAGTAGTCTGTGAGGGTCAACCTTCTCAAGCAGCAGCCTTAAAGCTGTTCGGAATGCAGAATGCTGAGAAAGCTCTAACAGATGTGCTCTGGGTTGTTGGATCAATTGAGCCATCTGTATTTATTGTTGTTTGATTCAGTTTTTCTAAACCTTATAAACTTTTAAGTGTAACGTACATATCTGTACTAACATAAGTCTGGACTGTGTGTTTGTACAAGTTAGTTCAAGATGATGTGTTGTTTTATGTTTGACCAGGAAAAATATATATTATGTGTCTTTGAGGTTTTTTTAAGTTTATTTTGTTAAGTCTGTAGCCAGAATTTTAAAGGGGTCTTCCCGGATCAAACACAAGTCTTTTTAGCTCTAAATGAATCCACAGGGTCTTTGGTTTTTTGGGGGGAAAGAGATGCAAAAACATAATCTCTTCCTCAAAGTAAAACACCTTTTGACATCCATTTTGAATTAAAGTCATATTTCAAAGTATAGGTTCATTTAACCAAGCAGCATTTGCCAACCAGGGTTTTTTTTTAGCAGCTATCACTTTTTCATCTGCAATCAAAAAATTCAGACAATAAAATAACATATTAGATATATACATATATATGTATTTTCTATTATTTGATTATTTTTTGAAAAATCTTACTTTATTATTTTTAAACTTTTCATGACTATGTGCTCTTTTTCTTTTTTCTCAAGACTGTGTATATATTAAACACATTGTAACCTTTTAGAGGCTTTTTTTTATCTGGATCTGTAAACATTTTGTCCATGAGCAAAACTTAAATGACTGTGCAACTCTGTTCATGGAATGATGGTGGTTGCTGCACACCCCAGAGCCAAGAAAACATAGGGATGCCAAATGTTTTCTGTTTACACAGTGGAAGAATTCTGTAAACGCAGTTATTGTGGTCTCCCTAAATGTTCTTCTACTCTCCAACCCCAGAGTCAAATTCCATCAAACAATCATCAGTTTCATATTTTCTGCTTGAATTGTATTCATGCCCTGTTGTAGAAAAAAATATGGCCTGACTGGTCCTTCTGTGTAGACTGGTCTGCATTAGCATGCACACTAATGACTTCCCCTTGGGTCAACCTGGAGTTTTTCACTATGCTTGTAGATTACTGAGGCCAGCACCACAGATTCATTCACTGAATTCCATGGGACATAGTGTGTGTGCGGGGGGTGGTATAGGCAAGCATGATTTCTGCAGTAAATGAGTCTGCAGCTACATGATTCACTCTTCAGCCAACTCCCAATGTCTATGTCATTGACTCTGCAACTTTTCCCTCTCTCCATCAAGGTGTGTCCAAGCAGGATCATGTGCAACATCTGGTGCTCAATATGGGGTTCATGGATTCTGTACAGGCATTGATCTTGACTTCACTTAAATCAGATTATACTTTTTTAGATGGTTGTGACTGTTTTGGGGTCCGAATATTTGCACTTTGTTGCTAGCGGTATGTTGACTAGGTTGGTATACTTTTGCTTTTCTTATGAGTGTGCTTTCAAACTCCTTTTCATCACTGCAGTGCATCACAACATACCCTTTTTGGTGACTTTTTAGGTGAGTTGGCCCATGAATGTTTCATATCCTTGATCCTCATGAAGGTGAGCATGGAGATGCTCCTTTTCTCATTTTCTCTTTATGTCTGTCTGGTACACCTGGTGCACTAAGTAGGAATACCAACTACTGCTCTTGATTCATCAGGTGCCTCTATATAAGGACTGATACTTTAGGAAATGGAACCCCATGGTGCTCCCCAACTTTTTTCTCTCATCCAGAGACACTGTGTAGATATACAACCATGGACTCATGAACCACAGAAATTCTCCACTAAGAATAAGACACTTGGATTCAACATATTTACTGTTTTATTTATTGTAGTAATATGAGCGGTGGGGCTGCATCCCCAGCACCCCAGCCACCTGACTGGCTTATGCCCTGAAATAATTACACGGACACTGTATTCTTTTAAATACTGCTTGGCCCATTTCTATCTAGCCTCTTCTAGACTAACTATCGTACCTGGACTAGCCCATTTCTAATCATCTATGTAGCATCAGTCGTACCGGGTAAGATTCTAGCCTACATCCATCCTGGGTTGGAGCTTCATCGCATGTCTGCCCAGGAGAGGGGAGCATGGCGTCTCTCTGAGGCGTCTGCTCCTGAGAGAAGAGCTGTCGAGTCTGAGCTCACTTCCTCTTCCTCCCAGCATTCTGTTCTGTTTATTTCTCCCACCTATGTTTTAACCTATGAGGGCCAGCCAAGCAGTTTCTTTATTTTTCTAACCAATGACCTTCCTCCATCAATTTATGCCTCTCTTTGTCTAGTTTAGACTTTGTTCTTGCCTGCTCTGCATATTCTACCATTAAGAGAATTATGGAACTTACCCTCCCATCAAAAGAAACTTCAGGTGAGGGCATTAAAATTAATATTGGTTAACAATGGCCTTAAGATCAATAATGGAATTCTTGAACATTTGGGAGATGAGGTTGTGGGGTTGTCTCCCTGAAAACATGCTGGAGTCTGAACTCAGGATGGGCATGCACTTTCTTGACCAAAAGCATGAGGTTGGCTCAAGAGTGACTCCCTCTGTTCCTTTGTCCCAATTGTACTAGCAATCATTGCCAGTCATAAATCACGCCCCCTCCAGAGGAAGTAAGAGCTGCTCACAATAAGCATTGTCAGGAACAAGCCAGTGTTAGCCTCTCTATTACTTTGACACCATATATTGCAGAGGCCCCTTACTCCTCAGAAAACGAGGAGTCAGACCACTCATGCCAAGCAGTGCCTCCCAAATCAACATGTTCTGTTGACAATGGTTTCTGTTCTGCCCAGTCATACAGCTGTTCAAACCCATAGAAACACACAGAGGTCTACATTAATCTTAAACTGGATGGAATATTAGCTCAGGATACTTATTAACTAATTCTTATGTCTTAAATTAGCTCATTATTCTTGTCTGTGTTAGTCACATGGGTTGGTACCTTTTATTTACAAGACATACTCATCTTGCTTCCTCTGTGTCCTCAGAATTCTCCTGTTCTGGTAACCCTGCCTATACTTCCTGCCTAGCTCCTGGCCAATCAGCATTTTATGAAAATACAAGTAACAAATTCTTATGGGGTACAAGACCATTGTCCCAAAGTAATGTTCAATCTTTCCCACTCCTTTTTGAACCTTCACTCCTCCACCCAAGTACCCATGGAAGGAACATTGGTACCAAACCTACAGCAATATATAGCCCATGGCACCCCACTCCCCCTACTGCTTCCCCAGTTTGTGTTGCAGCATCTTACTTGGCCTCGCAAATCCCAGAAGATTGTCCAACCATATCCTTCCATGTTAACATGTAATCGACACATAATCAACCAACCATGGATGCCTACAACACTTATGAACTTTCTTTTTCCACAAAGCTGTTAACAAATTTGTCCCTGACTTGTAGTAATAGGGGCGGCAGGGCTGAGTCCTCAGCACCCCGGCCGCCTGCCCGGCTAGCTTATGCCCGAAATAACAACACACAAACTGTATTCATTTAAACACTGCTTGGCTCTTTAGCTTTAGCCCTTTTCTCGGCTAACTCTCGCTCCTGGACTAACCCATTTCCAATCATGTGTGTCGCACCCCAAG
>NW_004949144.1:724157-746139 GCF_000317375.1 Microtus ochrogaster
TCTCTCTGAGGCGTCTGCCCCCGAGAGGAGAGCTGTCGAGTCTCTGAGCTCACTTCCTCTTCCTCCCAGCGTTCTGCTCCTCCCACCTACGTTCTAACCTATCAGGGCAAGCAGCTTCTTTATTTAATAAACCAATGACCTTCCTCCATCACTGACTCTCCCTACTTTGAACAAGTCATTCAAGAATGGGTTATGTAACTACCAACCATTATGCCTGGTACCATCTTTTTCAGGCTATTTTGGAGCCTGTTGTCTTAATTGGCACTCATCTTCTGATAATCAGGTGGAGTAACATGCCCATCTTAACCTTCACTATGGGCTTGATACCACCCTAGACATGCTCACCAGATGTGGCCAATATATTGATTCAGTGTCCAAATCCACCAAGGGCCAATATGCTTATTTCCAGTAGATCTCAGACTTTTTATTTAAGTCCCTTAATGCCTGCACTTCTCACAACCATTCTGTTTATTTCTGCAACATTGTTCAACTGTCTGGGGAATTATTCCTTACATGAGTCACTGAGATGGTGGAACAAATGGTGGCTCTGTGTTCAGCCTGGGAAATATTGATTATACAGTTAACATGAGAAGGGCTCAGTGCATCTATCCAGGATGTTTGCCATAAGAATGAGATCCAAAAATGGATGCTGGCCACCTGGGACCTTGACTCTAATTCTGGCACAATTGCTACCCTGACTGTCTTCATCAATGCCCTCTTGTCAGACAGTCAATGGTCTGATTGATGGGGCCCTTCTGTCATGCTAGACTAATCATGTTTGGGAAGTGCTAAGTCCAGCCACCTATGGCATGATTGCCCTAACTCTTGTCTAAAGACATGTTGTCCCAGATGCAACAAAGGTTTTCATGAACTAACAACTGTTGTTCACAGCCTTTGGAAAATGCTGCTACTTTTAACTCCTACTGGGACATCCCTCAGCCCCACCAGTATAAGGGAATGATACCATACCCAAGGTATTCTGGACCCTGCCTGTTTTCCTCCACAGGAAGTCCTCTTCGTCCTTTAAATGGATGATATTGTTATTGCACATTCTAAAGTCACCTACCTTTAATGGGTATCTCAAGCTCTTTTGAGCAACCTATCCTCTCTCTAAATTTACAGGTTGCTTCTGAAAAGATGCAATACCCCTTAAACATTCTTGGGGTTCTCTATTATTCAGGAGATTTGGCTGTTATCTTTCTGAGTGACCTCCCAAGACTACTATCTGCTTGTTGAACATCACCACCTATGTGGTATGATTAATTAGCTCAAGCTCTTCTTTTTAATCCTGGCCAATGAGATATGCCATTTCATTTCTTTGATAGAGGATCCCACATGCTGCTCTGTCAACATTCAGCTAGTACCCAATGCTTTTTGGTTTTAAACAAGGTTCTCTCCTGATGGAGGAAGGTCATTGGTTAAAAAATAAAGAAACTGCTTGACCCTCATTGGGGTGGAGTAAACAGAACAGAATGCTGGGAGTAAAAGGAAGTGAGCTCAGAAACCGTGCAGCTCCTCTCAGAGGCAGACACGATGAAGCAAGCCACCAGGTCAGAAATGCTGAATCTTTCCCGGTAAGACCGGTGCTACACAGTTTATTAGAGATGGGTTGATGGGGGTATCAGAATTAGCCAGTAAGGGCTAGAGCTAATGGGCCAAGCAGTGTTTAAATGAATACAGTTTGTGTGTTGTTATTTCTGGTGTAAAGCTAGCCGTGCAGGAGCCAGGAGGGACAAAAAGCAGGCCCGCAGCTCCCTCAACACTCTCCCTCTTGCCCTCTTCCTCCTTGGGTAGACATGACTCTACAGAGCCCCTTTTGGCTATTATGTTGTAGATACACTCTGGCTTCTTGGGGACTCTATGCCAACCAGGGCCCCTAATGTAGATTCATTAGGCATTTGCTGACCTCCACAAGGTCACTTCAAATTTTGAACAAGCTTTTTGCCTTGGCTTAAAGGCCCATGCCTTGGCTCACAGACCTTACAACCATGAGTCTCACAAGATTATTCTTTCATTCTCCATTGGATATTCTCAAACTCTCTGGTAAGACTCTATCATTTTTCAACAACATGTCACTGGTTACCCTGGTGCTATAGACAATCACCTCCCACAGTATAATCTCTGCTATGTCCCCACTCCCTATTGAAATAAACCCTATATCACCATCTATTCTGCCAGTATTCCCCGAGCATCCATGGTATTCTCAGATTCTTTAAAAGAAAAAAAAAGGTATTTTTGGTACAATACAATGGTACTAAAGATGTTTTCCACATCATTCTTAATCTGGGTTCTACACAATTGGTTGAACTCCTGGCACTTCTTTAGTTCTTCATGGGATGCCAATCAGAGCTCATCAATATTTTCTCTGACAAGCAATATGTGGTCCAGGCTGTCCATGTACTGTCCTTCTCCAATATCAAAGAATGCATCAGTCTTCTCTAATTTTCTATGAGATCTTTCTAGGATTTCATTAATCAAAAAGTCTATTAATGGTATGTGTCCCATATTCTGTCTCATTCTGGTGTTCCTGGTATTTTTTGAGGTAATGAGCTAACAGACACCATGATTATGATCATTGATGTTGATCTCTTTGAGCAAGCTTAGGCACTACATCAACAATTTTATTTGTTTCCGTGGAGCCTTCAAAAGCCCCTTCTTGAGCTCCCTATCTCTCTATGCAAACATTTGACATGGCCCTGTGCATCTTGTACCTACATTGCACCCTTAGTACTCCTTAACAGAAACGTAGTAAACCCTCACAGTCTTACCAAATGCAATCTGACAAATGGATATCACCCACTAACCCCTCATTTGGCAATCTCTGCTCTTTCCATATACTTTTGTACACTTTTCTTCCTTATCCTATGCCATTGCCCTATCATAGGAAAAGTCTTCCCATGTTATTAAGTCTTCAATGTTGGTCATTGGTGTGCCCTTGGACCTAAAATCCAATAACGGTTTTACCTAAACTTCCCAGCAATTTAATGGATTCATCCCTTCCTGGAAGATAAATCATACCTTTGGCATCATTTCAACCCTCAGGGCCAAGTGACAGTGTTGAAAGAACAAACAGAACTCTCAAAGATCTTCTGGCCAAGGTCACTTCACCAGATGCTAAATATGACCCTTATTTGGTCTTGACTGAGACCCTCTCTCATCTAAATTTCCTCACGTTCAATGAGAAGGGTCTCATTCCAGCTTGTAAGAATTGGGCCTTTCTGCCCCATAGCACACCCCTTTTTCTGTTCCAATGGTGAGACCCTATCATTATTCAATAGCAAAAGCCTTCATTGAAGTTAACCCGGAGGCAAAGATAGGCATGTGTTTCCTCCCATCAATTCTACAATGCCTCATTTTCCCTCATATCAGGCCTGAGCTTCCATGCTAACCTGGTTAATACCATACTTGGACATTGGGATCTCTATGGCCTGAACAGTAGTTTGGACCTTTGACCCCTGGCCTTGATTTGAGGGGGTTGTGATTTTATCGGTATCCTTTTGTACACCAACATTTCAGGAGAAGGAATGAAAGCCTTTTAGGTCAGTGTTACACAAATTGCTAATGTGGCTTGGGGCCCCATCCAGGCTTGCATTAATCCCCTCTTATATATGGCTTCATTCATGATATTGTTGTATTGCAAATCACTGTACTTAAATGTTTGCTACAGCATATGTCCATACTCCTGGATCTCGTGGCACTTGAACATGCAGAATACAGTCCTCCTCATGAGGCAGTTCAGGCTTCACTCACAGAGATCCCAAGGCTTCCATTTAATGGGCACTCCTTTAATTTTGGTATGTTTTCCAGCATAGACACCATTCTCTAACAAAGGATGAATGTAGTCCAAAAGTCACAATTGCTTGTTTAATTTCTTTTCAATCACTCATGTATATTCCTTGATAACCTTAGGGTACTTGGAGCCGGCTACCTTTTCTGATATTATTACTGGAACAGCAGGTAGAACTCTGACAACACTATCCTGAAGAGTTTTACATACTGATGAAGTTAAAATTTGCCTTTTTACCTTTTGCTCCACTTTATCAAAGTCGACAATTTCCTCAGTCTTTTCAAATCTGTTTACCATTGCCTTCTGCAAGGTCTGGATCTCCTGTCCAGCATTTTCTTCCAATGTCTTCGTTGAGGATTCTAAGGAATGAAGTCTGTACAGTAGAGATAATATCTCATCCTTGGACATAAACTTCATGGCATGTATATTACCTTCTTGGAGAGACATTCTATCAGTCAATTTGTCATACCCCTTCAACAGAGTCTAATTAATACATTCAACAGTGTGAATCCTCTCAAATGTTTCAGTACCCACTGTCATGGACTGGGTTTTATGTGTCAAATCAGCCATTTCCTTCTCTAGAGTGCTGAATCTGTCACTAAATGAATTAATATTATGTGCCAAATCAGCAGTTTCCTTCTCCAAAGTGCTGAATCTCTCCTTAAATGAATTGCTGATGGAGGAAGGTCATTGGTTAAGTAATACAGAAACTGCTTGGCCTCATTGGTTAGAACATGGGTGGGAGGAGTAAACAGAACAAAATGCTGGGAGGAAGAGGAAGTGAGCTCAGAAACCATGCAGCTCCTCTCAGAGATGCCATGCTCCCCTCTCCGGGGCAGACGCTCGCGATGAAGCTCCGACCCAGGATGGACATAGGCTAGAATCTTCCTGGTAAGCGCACTTTGGGGTGCTACACACAGATGATAAGAAATGGGCTAAATTAATATGTGAGAATTAGCCTAGAAGAGGCTAGATAGAAATGGGCCAAGCAGTGTTTAAAAGAATACAGTCTGTGTGTTGTTATTTCAGGGCATAAGCTAGCCAGGCGGCCAGGGTGCTGGGGACGCAGCCCCGCCACTCCAATTACTACAAATTGCTATTAGACTGTACCTTTTTTCAAAAAGAGCTCAGGTCACTGAGTCATATTAAACAAAGTCCTAGTATCCTCCTTGAGATCTGCAATCTCTTTCTTGAAATGTTTGGTGTCAGTCTGTATTATGTGTAAAAGGACCTCAGCTTACTGAAAACTTAGTTAAGATGGTCATGTCCTTCCTTGGATTTTCAGCTTCTTTTCTAAGAAGCCTGGATTCAGTCTGTAAAGACTGCATCATTTTTCTATTGCCAAACCATATTTTTATGAAAAAAAGACAGAGTACAAGCAAAAAAGTGAATCCTAGAAATAGCAATGTAGAAAGGACATCATATATGTTTTATAAGACCTCACACATGGTTTAAATAAAAAGGTTATGAAAATCATGGATGGTTAGATTGTCTGAAATATTGCCCTTTTTAAATTCAAAATAATAAATCTTACCTGTGGTTTAATCAGCTGGAGTAGGTACAATAACCATTGCCTGCCAGTAGGTGTCAGGGTGAATCCACGTGCTTTGTTTAAGATGGCTGAATTTAAAGGGAATACTGAAAAATACTCAAATATCTTCTTGATTTATATAAATCAAATTTGTATAAATCACAGACTGTGTGTTCTGTGAATATCTTCAGCTGTTTAATAGTTTCCAGCTCTGGCAGCTCCACAGCTTTGGCTGAACCAAAGGCTGAAGCATGGCGTGGTGGGGGGAGTGCACAATGGCGGGGCAAGGGCACGGGGAGCTGGGCGAGGGGCACAGATCCAAGGGAAGCCAAGGGGGGTGGTCTATGTCCATGGAGACAGTACATGCAAGCTGCCCGGGGCATGCGGGATAGTAATAGACTCATGATGGCCGCCAAGTTTTGAGAATTAGGTCAGTGTGATAAATAACCAGGCCAGCTCAATAATAATAGTTATATTTTAATGGTTAAAAGGGGGAAACTCACGCTACAAGAGTGGGATCCTACATCCTATCTGTTTGGGAGGCACTGCACAGAGAGAGCACTCACCTGGGTCCTCCCAGTTTTCTATTTGGGCCCCAGGTAGCCACACTCTAACTAGATGTGATTGATTGATAGAGTTTCTACATCACATCAAGGCATTTTGAAGTATGCTGATACACTGTGTCTTCATCATTATGAGACAATGCCTAGAATAAGCCATAAGAAAACAAACCCTTTTGAGAGAAAAAATATCTAATCCCCACATATTTTCCAATGTTTTTGCTTTTATTCAAAGAATTGTATTTTCTTTTTTTTTTCTTTTTTATTTTTATTGAGAAAAGGAAAAAAACAAGTTTCCACCTCCTCCCAGCCTCCCATTTCCCTCCCCCTCCTCCCACCCTTCCCCCCCTCCTCCAACCCTTCTCCCCCTCCACCCACTCCTCTCCCCCCTCCCTCTCCTCCAGTCCAATGGGCAGTCAGGGTTCCCTGCCCTGTGGTAAGTCCTAGGTCCTCCCCCCCTCCGTCTATATTTAGGGAGGTGAACATCCAAACTGGCTAGGCTCCCGCAAAGCCAGCACATTAAGTAGGATCAAAACCCCGTGCCATTGTCCTTAGCTTCTCATCAGTCCTCATTGTTTGCCATGTTCAGAGAGACCAGATATATCCCATGCTTTTTCCGTCACAGTCCAGCTGGCCTTGGTGAGCTCCCAAAAGATCAGCTCCACTGTCTCAATGGGTGGGTGCACCCCTCGTGGTCCCGACTTCGTTGTTCATGTTCTCCCTCCTTCTGCTCCTCATTGGGACCTTGAGAGCTCAGTCCAGTGCTCCAGTGTGGGTCTATGTCTCTAACGCCATTCATCCCCAGATGAAGGTTCTGTGATGATATGCAAGATATTCGTCAGTGTTGCTATAGGGTAGGGTCATTTCAGGTTCTTTATCCTCACTGTCCAGGGAACTAAATGGGGACCTCGGCTTGGGCTCCTGGGAGCCACTCTAGGTTCAAGGCTGTTGCCAACCCTAAGGTGGCTCCCTTATCTAAGAATTGTGCTTCCGTGCTCCCTTATCCAACCTTCCTTTATCCCAATCCTCCTTTTTCCCCAAGTTCCCCCCATCCTCCCCTTCTGCCTTAACTCTCCCCATCTCCCCTTACCCCCCCTCCAACCCCACCCCCAAGATCCCAATTTTCTCCCAGGCAATTTTGTCTATTTCCCATAGCCAAGAGGATAACTATGAGAATTGTATTTTCAAAGCTCTCCCATCTGGAATCAGTGTTTTCAGACCTTTACAGAACCAGCCAGCCAGGATTCCAGTGATGAGTTTGCCTCCTTTGGATGAGACCCTGTTCTGTGAATTAAACTCCACTACTCTCCTGTAAGTAAATGGGAGAAAAACTAGTATTGGCTGCCAAGGTCTTCTGGCCTGAAAAAAATGAAAGTGAAAAATTCACCTAGCCCCAAGGTTTATATTTTGAAGGTCATTGTCCTCATTTGCTGCACGGTTGCTTAAATATTGTTTAATATTCTAATATGAAACCTTAGTCTTTAAGTTATACTGGTATTAAGTATTATAGGTCAATAGTCATTCATGTTTGTCATACTTATAGTTATACTAATCAGGTTCTTTAGATACATAGAGACTGTATTCTGCATAGATAGGTAATCATCAAACACTTCAAAGAACTGTATAATATGGCATTTAAATAACATTATTAGAAATAGACATCTATACTCATTGCTGCCATTTTCACAATAGCCAGGAAATAGAATCAGATTACATGTCTATCAACTGCTGAGTGAAGGATGAAAATGTGGAGCACATATACAATCCAAATTTTTGAGCACTAAAAAAAAAAGAAAATTATGAAATTTGTAATAGAGAAATAAAATTGATACATTTTATCTTAAGTAAAATAAAACAGGTCAGGGAGACAAATGTCATGTTTGTTCTCTTAAGTTGTTTGCAGCTTCAATGTGACTTTTGTTTTTAATTTGGAATATTTATTGTGAGCAGAAGACTGGAAAGTGTCTATGGTTGATACAGAGGACTGATGTAGGGCAAATACTATGATTTACATAAATTGAAACTGGAAAGATATAAAATGGGGTGGAATAGTTTTTAATGCAATGTTTTATTTTTATTCTTTGAAAACTTCAGGCATGTATTTATATATTTTGGATATACTCATGCTTAATCCATATCTATTTCTCATTCCAGACACACAACATGTCACTTTCCAAACATCATGTGCACACATTACTTTTTATATTCCTCTAAAACAAATGGGTGTTGCCTATATTCTAATAAGAGTGATGCCATCCACTGGAAAACAGACAACTTATCAGTAGTCATACTTCCAAAGAAAACTGACTCTACTCCCATAGCAGTCATCAACTGGCAAGATACTCAGATAAGAGTGAAGCATCGATAAACTCTCCTCATACATTTTAAGTTGGATTCATCTTGAGCAAATCTTGTGCAGGTAACCAGCTCTGGTATAATTTCAGTGCCTGTTGATAGATAATAGGCAAGTCAGATTCACAGTCCTCAACTCATAATTGCCCAGAGAGCCCTTTAGGATGCAATGGACAATTCTGCACCCTAAGTCAAATGAATCCATGATGAATCTCAGTGGGTAACAAAAGATAACAAAAAAAGATATGAATCTAAGAAGGGATTTGTAGGGAGGAGAAAGATTTCACAGGGATGTTGGAACTAGGAGAGATTATTAAGTCAGAATGGTTAGACTTCTTTATATACATGAACAGACTTTTAAAGAGCAAATGTAAATAGCTAAAATGTGAAATAAAATGCACAATTGCTAGCCAGTACCATTCAAGTGACTGTCTTATAAGGAAAGGGCATTAGATAACACAGCCCCACATATATACTAGACAAACCCTATATCATCAAAGAGAAGAAAGCCAAGGATAAAATTCTCTGAGAAATTGGACTTACACATAACATTATTCTTGAATTTGCAGACAAAAATTTTTTGTGCAAATATATTTTACTTATATGACAGAGTTTTCTCAGCATCAGTATTGAATATAGAAGGTTTAATATAAATTACAAATTCTATGTTACTAGCATATTTGGATATGTATGCTATGAATTTAGAATATACATCTATACATTTATATACTGAGGCAAACTTAGATAAAGGCTATGTGCTTCAACATTTTGTTATGTGTCTTTAAGTGTGTTATAGTTCTCCTTATGGTTTGAAGTCCACCCTCAGTTCCTCTATATTTTCTACCTCTGTTGTGTCTGAGGAGGTCAAAGGTGATATTTTTTTATCATGATAAACTAATCTCTTTCACACATTGCTGACACTGAGAAGGTTAGGGAAATATCCTGAGCTGAGTGATATTTGCAAGAATCAAGCACTATATTCCAGGATTTAAAGAATCAAGGAAAAGTCTGGCTTCTACCAAGAATGTCACTCATCAGTGCTTATACTTCACATGGACCTTGACTATGCTCTTTAACTGTGATCACCTGGACAGAGCCACTTATTTTTAGGCTTTCTTTCTCTGTAGTTTCTATGGAAGTTACAGGATATGTTATGTGCATAAACAGAAAGACCTGTCAAGAGCAAGAAATTTCTGTTTAGTAGCAGTCTTATGAAAATGGGGAAAACAGCTCTGCTTTTAGCATAGCCAAGAAAGGTTGATAAACTGCAAAAATGTAGAGACCAAATATAATAACTACAGAAATTCTGCTGTGACTCTGTTTATTCTGTAAGGATCACATAGATTGCAGCACCCATAAACCATTGGTGAGGGAGCCTTTTTATATGTTCACTATAGTCAGATGGAAATATCTAGATTCACTTTCACATGCATAGCAGAGTTCAGTGGCCCACAATACAAGAGGGGCCCATATTTAGGTTTATAATTGTATGGCCCTCTCTGCCTTCTCTCTACTTAAACAGTCCTCAAATACCACAATCCTTGAATTATACCTAAAGAATACACAAATAAATTCTATAGAGACTCTAAGTTGTTAAGAGATGGCCAAAGACTACTTGCTGCAAGGAAAGAATGAGAAAGAAATGTCTAGATGTAAGAGTAAATGTAAGATTTTTAAAAAGGAAGAAATGTTAGGCATGAAAGATTTGCTAGCAAATTTTGAAATAAAAAAGTGAGACATGAATCATGAAAATTAAAATAAATTCTCAATTAGCATATATTTTGCACAATCTTAATCAGAAGACAAAAATAGAGGAGTTCTCTTCTAATGCCTAAAGAACATCTAAGTTTAAGATGCAATGCAGAAATTAAGCACTGAGTCATAACACACAATATAAAGAAAATACATTCAGAAGGAGAATCTTGAGATGCAGTGCTATCAGAAAGTCACACATAAACTGTGTTGAAAGTTATTGTGAGTATAGAGCCTATTGTTGACTGAAAAACATTGTAAAGGTATGCAGTTGATCTTTTTAGGTGATTAAGCAGACTGTTATGCTCAATTTTTTGACTGGATAGAATAGTTTGGATAATGGAGCTGTGAATAGATCTTATAAATATAAAATGGTAAAAGAGTCAAAGACTTACAGATTCATGTAAATCCATGTGGTTCTCTGGCCATTTTTGCTGGGATTTAGTCATGTTTTAGGTCATGTGGCTTTACCAACTAAGGTTCCTGTTATTGGGTCACATCAAGAGAATGGGAAGTCTTGCTGAGGCCTAACAGGGTATACATTTCAAGTGTGATGTGTAATTAGTTCAAATTTATAAAAGAATGTCATCAACACCATCATCTTAACTAACTACAGTGTGTATCCCTATATGTACAATACACAAATAAGTGGTGGATGATCCATACTACTGTTGAGAGACGTGGATCTTCTTTAATTTGTATATAGATCATTGTTGACAATATAAACATGTTTGTGCATATGGTACTCCTATCTACCAATAAAAAATGTTGTACAGAAAATCTCATCAAATAAAATGAGATTCATATAATGATAGTCCTACAATTTCAGTATCATGCAACTTCTCTTGCATGTTATTGCTCTCAAATCATCTGTTCTACCTTTTAGAATGGAGACATTGACATCTTTTCCCTACATCATCCTGCTGGGCAAAAATCCCAGTGTGGAGTCAGAGATGCAAGATTTCCTGCTTTGGCAAATACAGAATAACATAGAGTAGAATTCAATGGCATCATTCTTCTTCTCCTCTCCCCAAACAGACTTGGGAAAAACTCCAAATCCTCCTTCAAGCTATTGGCGGTCCTTCTCACAGTGGCTTTGCTGGCCCTGACCTCTGCACTGAAACAAGGTTAAGGTATGTCAGTATGGTCATGGATGCTGTGACGCTGCTTAAAGATCATGAGACAGCACTGCAGGAGAAGAGAGAGACAGGAGGAAGGACGGGTGATGACAGATATTTGAAGCCTCGGAGTGGAAAGGCTCATTTTTGATGACACTGGTAGTTAAAATCTACTGGTTACAGCATTGTTGTAGTGAGTATTAAGGGAAGATGATAGAGAGAAACAGAGGCTACAGTCACTTTAAGGATAGGATATGAAATAATAAAATTTAAACTATTGGACAGAGAAATAAAAACATTAACTTGGTTTTTATTTTTCCCTGCTCTTACTTAATATCTCAGTGTGTTAACAGTTGTGTGTGTATGAACTAAAATGATTCTCTTTATTCCTTTGTTTGAGAAGATATGGACATATAAGACAAGAATTTGTTAAATAAGTAAGACAGAAAGACAGGAATATTCCAAGTTACTGATTATATATATAAAATATCTCACACACATATATGACTTATTAGTCATAGAGTGGAATTCAATGTAAGTGTAAGCAATCAGATTCTAGGGAAAAGAGGGAAGACTAAAAGAGAATTTCATGCTGTGAGTTAGTGGTTGATACTTAACATAAGAGGCACCATGGATGCTGAAATTTTTTTTCGATCTGATCAACTAACAGACTGTGTCTAAAAGTTCCCTTAGATGATGGACTGAGTGTGGGTTCATCCCCATAGGTTTCATGTTGCTTTGGTGAACTCACTTTTGATTCTATCCTTCGCTGTACATCCTAATGGTCTTCTATAAATACACTTTTCCCCTAGTATCAAAACATTGTTAATCAATCCCCTTTTCTTTAGTTAGTAAGGAGGAAGATTTTTTTAATTGTCCAATACCTGTCACTTCAACTTTAATTAGTTAATAAATGCAACTTTCCCCAAATTACAAACAAACCCTTTCCAACCTTGGTACTAAGGACCATTTTGGGTAAGTGTCAGGGAGGGCACTTGAATAAATCTGAGGACTGGTGCACTGAAAATAGGAGTAATTTGTCATTTTGTGTAGTGATGAAGTGAGCAGGCATGCTTTTTGTCCCACACGGCCACCACATGGCTAGCTTAGCCCCAGAAATAACAACACACAAACTGTATTCATTTAAACACTGCCTGACCCATTAGTCCTAACCTCTTACTGGCTAACACTCACATCTTGATTAGCCCACTTCTATTAATTGGTGTGGCTTACTGGGATGAGTCTAGCCTATGTACATTTCGGGCCAGAGTTTCATGCCATCTCCCTGACTCTGCTTTCTTTCTCACAGCATTCTGTTCAGTCTACTCTGCCTATTTCAATTCTGCCCTATCAAAAATCCAAGGCAGTTCCTTTATTAACCAATGAAAGTAACAAATAGACAAAAGACCCTCCTACATCAATTTTGTAATGAGAGAGTCAAACAAAAACATGACAGGTTCCTAATATACTGTCCGGAAACTTTCTCTCAGTTTCAGTTTACTAGAACTGAATGAGCAGTTCTTGGAAATGATGGGGGAGAGTCTTCTGTTTTGTGTTAATTTCATTGGTTAAATAAAGAGACTGCATTGGCCCTTTAAAAGGACAGAAAATTAGGTAGGCGGAGTAGACAGAATAGAATGCTGGGAGAAAGAAAGCTGAGTCTGACAGTCTCCATGATTCTCCCACTCCAGACAGATGCAGGTTAAGATCTTTCCTGGTAAGCCAGCTCGTGGTGCTACACAGAATATTAGAAATGGGTTAGATCAATAAGTAAGAGCTGGCCAATAAGAGATTAAAACTAATGGGCCAAGCAGTGTTTAAAAGAATACAGTTTCCTTGTAATTATTTCAGGGCATAAGCTAGGTGGCAGCCAGGAGCCGGGTGGCAGGAATGCAGCCTGCCACTCATATCACAATATGGATAGACCACAACTCAGGGGCAACCAATAAGCTGCCGCCCCACAGTTTTCAGCTAGCAAAAGATTGTTTCTCCCCCACTGCAACTGGAAAGTTCCTAACTATTATAACCAGCAACCAATCCTGTAATAATCAGTATACTTTATGTTTAAACCCACATCATCCCCCAGACTAACCTCCCCTAAATGGAATTGCCCTAATATTGATTACAAAGAGCCTGTGAGCTATTTTCAGAGTTGCCATTTCACTTCAGTGTCAGTTGACTGAGGACTGAATGCTAGAATGAAGACTTTTGTTGACTAAATACATGACTGCTTGTCTGTTATGAGATTTCTCATGGAAGCTAACATTATCACACCGAAATGGTTGCTTGGAGAATTTGCATAAATACAGTGTACTGATTCTGACTATCCTATGGTAACAAAAGTTCCACAATGGGTTACTCTAACCCCATGTTTTGTCTATTGGAATATTTGATATCATTAAGAAAATATAAAATATATTTTTGTAAATGTAAAAATGTAATAATATTTCACTGTCTTTTTTACCCATGACTCTGAATTCAAATAATGTATTGAAACCACAGCAGAAAACTTTCATTATATATTTATTCAGTGAATACCATGCGGACTGCTACTTTTGTCCTTTTCTTTTCCCCTGCAAAGATTTCTCAAACAGAGTCTAAGCTTCTGAAAAAGCTGCTTTAGTTTTAGCACAGTAACTGGCTCTATGGTTTAGGATCACAAAATGAAAAAACAGCTATGTCCCAAAATATAAGCTGAAACAGAACTTGCATGTTTAAACCTATTTCTTGTTTTGCTTTTGTGTGAGGAAATGAATTCTGAATAAGCTAAGTTGCTATAGAGCTCATGTACTTCTTCTGCAAACTACTTGTGAGTGCTTGCATGCCATCCAATTCCATGGTTTAATATGAGCTCTTCAGGAAATATAAGAGAAGTTGCTATTGAGTGGAAGGTTGCTGGAAAAGAAGCTGTGTGAGGAGGTCATTGAGATAAAGTAGAATGAAATCAGCTATTACTAAGTTCATCTGTTATTTACTTTACTCATTCAGGTTTCAGAGCTGAAACCAGGTTCCCAATCAGAGACCACCTCCTCCAGGATTGCCACAAGGACTATCTCTTAATGGGAATCAAGGTGGTGTTCATCACCATGGCCCTTCTCATTATCCATAAGCCAGGTACCAAGCCCAAGTGTTTCCTTAACGACTATTGCCTGGTTTCTACAGCATAATTGTTTTTAAAATTATTTCAAAATTATTGAATAACACACTCATAATTTTTGTAGGCTAGGAACACAATACAAAATACAGACCTCTGCATATGCTGAAGAATCCTTGAAAATTTTAGCATTGTGTAGAAGTATTTGACAAAAATTCCATCATATTGAAAGTTGGAGTCAAGAGAATTAAAATTTGATGTACACTGTGATGTTCAGGGAAGTGGGAACTGCATAAAAAGAGCCTTGTATCACCGACTCAACAGCAAAGCCCTTTTAGAAGCTGTCCTTGGCAAAATTGGATTCACCTCATTTTTTTAAAATTATTTATCAATAATACCTTCTTCTCAGGAAATTTTTTTTCTTAGAATTTTTAAAAAAAAGTAAAAGAAAGCAAACAATCTTTTTTTCATTATACATACCAATCCAAGTTCCCACTCTTTCCATACCTCACATTGCCTCCACTTGCCTCCCCACTCCCCATACACTCTTCAAAAGGTAAGGCACATTGTCTTGGGGGAAACCCGAGGCCCTGAGCAAAGTGTTCATCCAAAGACAATAGAGTTCCAAAAAGCCAGTACATGCAGTAGGGATAAATCCTGGTGCCCCTGCCAGGGGCCCCTCATTCTGCCGGACTAAGCAAATGTCAACCACATTAAGAGGGACTCGTTTGGTCCTATGCTTTTTCCTTTCCATTCCAGCTGGTGTAGGTGAGCTTCCACTAGCTCAAGTAGACTGTTTCAGTGGGTGTCCCTATCATGGTCTTCACCTCTTTGTTCATATTCTCATTCCTCCCACTCTTCAACTTGTAATATGAAAGGGCCTGCTTGTTGGGGTTTACATCCTGCCCAGTTTTCCACAGCCGGCAAGCCACAAAGAAAATCACACAGCAATCTCCATAAGTTATAAAACTGATTATAGCTCAGGCTACTTATTAGCTCTTGTAGCTTATATTAACCCATCATTCTTATGTATGTTAACCTCATGGCTCGGTACCTTTCTTAGTGGGACAGCTCACATCTTCCTTCTTTGGTGGTCTGGACAGAACTGCAGAGCAGGCTTCCTGCTTCCCAGAATACTCCTGTTTTCATCACCCTGCCTCTACTTCTTGCCTGGTTGACTCAATTATACTTCCTGCCTAGCCAATCAGTGTTTATTTAAAACATGATTAACAGAGTACAAACAATTCCCCGGCACCATCAATCAGACTTGGAAACTCAGTCCAGTGCTCTGATGCAGATCTCTGCCTCTGTTTCCATCAGTAGCTGGAGGAAGGTTCTATGCTAAATATTATAAACTATGCTAAATATTATAAGCTATTATATATGTATATAAGCTATACATCAGACTGACTATAGGGCAAGGCCAGTCCAGGTAGGCTATCCTCCAAAGCTTATGGTCTTAGCTGGGGTTATCCTTGTGGATTCTTGGGAATTTCTCTAGAGCAAGGTTTCTTGTTAACCCTATATATATGGCTCCCTCAATCAAGATATCTTTTTCCTTGCTCTCATCTCTGTCCTTTCTCCATCTTGACTATCCCATTGCCTCAAGTTCTCCTTGACCTTTCCCTTCACCCCTCTTCTTTACTTTTCATTCTTTCTTCTCTTCTAACCCCTACATTCCTAATTTTGTCAAGTGATCTTGTCCATTTTGATTTTCCAGTTGGATCTATATATGTTTTTCTTAGGATTTACGTAGTTATTTAGCTTCTCTAGGATCATGAACATGCTCACTACCATTTTTTTAAGGCTAGTGTTCACTTATTAGTGAGTACATACCATATTTGTCTTTTTGGATCTGGGTTACCTCATTCGGGGTAGTGTTTTCTGATTCCATCAATTTGCATGCAAAATTCAAGATGTCATTTTTTTTAACAGCTGATTAGTGCACTAATGTATAAATGTGCCACATTTTCTTTAACTATTCTTTGGTTGAGAGGCATCTAGGTTGTTTCCAGGTTCTGGCTGTTACAAATAAGGCTTCTATGAACAAAGTTGAACTAATGTCTTTGTATATTATTGAGCATCTTTTGGGTATATGCCTAAGATTTGTAGTGTTGGATCCTGAGGTAGGCTGTTTCTCAAATTTCTGAGAAAGTGTCATACTGATTTCCAAAGCGTTTGTACAAATTTGCATTCTCCATGGATGAGTGTTCTCCTTACTCCACATCCTCTGCAGCGTCAGTTAACATTGGTGTTTTTGATCTTAGCCATTCAGATAAGTATAAGTTGCCATCTCAGAGTTGTTTTTATTTGCATTTCCCTGATGGCTAAGGATGTTGAACATTTCCTTTAGTGTCTTTTGGACATTTGATATTCTTCTGTTGAGAATTCTCTGTTTAGTATTATATCCCATTTTTAAAATGGGTTATTTAGAATTCTGCTGTCGAATTTCTTGAGTTCTTTATATATTTTGGAGATGGTTCCTATTTCTGATGTAGGGTTGATGAAGGTCATTTCCCATTCAGTAGGCTTCCATTCTATGTCTTATTGACAATGTCCTTTGTGTTACAGAAGGTTCTCTGTTTCAGGAGGTCCCATTTATTTATTGTTGCTCTGAGTATTTGTGCTACTGGATTTTTATTATGGAAGTGGTCTTATGTGCCCATGCATTGAAGGCTACTTCCCACTTTCCCTTCTACCAGATTCAGTGTGGCCAGATTTATTTTGAAGTGTTTAATCCATTTGGACTTGAGTTTTGTGCATGGGGTTAGATATGGATCTATTTTCATCTTCTACAGGTTGATGTCCAGTTATGCCAGCATCATTTGTTGAAGATGCTTTTTTTGCATTGTATAATTTTAGCTTCTTTGTCAAAAATCAGGTGTATGGATTAATATCCGGATCTTCAACTCCAATGGTCAACATCTCTTTTTTTTTTTCTGTTACCAAGCTGTTTTCACTACTGTAGCTCTGTAATTAAGCTTGATGTCAATGTCAGAGATGGTGATAGCTCCAGAAGTTCCTTTATTGTACAGGATGGTTTTGACTATCCTGGTTTTTTTTTAACCTATATGAAGTTGATTGGATTGTTGTTCCTTTCAAGGTCTATGAAGAATTTTTTTTGGAATTTTCATGGGAATTGCATTGAATCTATAAATTGCTTTTGGTAGGACTGCCTTTTGCTGTATATTGATGCTACCTGTCCAAGTGAATGTGTGTTCTTTCCATTTTCTGGAATGTTCGTCAGTTTCCTTTTTCACAGACTTAAAGTCCTTGTCTGTTGGAGGAAGGGTACTGGTTGGTTCCAGGTGACCCAGTTAGCTGAGACCCAAAATAATCACACAGAAACTGTATGAATTAAATAACTGTTTGGCCCTTTAGCTCTAGCTTCCTATTGGCTAACTCTTACATATTAATTTAACCCCTCTCCATTAATCGCCATGTGGCAGTGACTTACTGGCAAAATTTCGGCATGTCTGACACTGTCACCTCCATGGTGTCTCTCTTACTCCAACCTTCTTTTTTCCCAGCATATAGCTTAGCTTTCCCCAACTTTTTTCCCTCTATGCTATAGGCTCTAAACAGTTTTTTGTTCATTAACCAATAAAAGCAATACACAAACAGAAGGACCTCCCACACTACTTGTTGAAAAGTTTTTCACTTTTTTCGTTAGTGTTACCCCAAGATATTTTATGTTATGTGTGGCTATTGCGAAAGGGGAAGTTTCTCTGATTTCTTTCTCAGCTTCTAGATCGTTCATATATTAGAGGACTACTGTATTTTTTGGGTTAATCTTGTATCCTGACACATTACTAAAGGTATTTATCTGCTGTAGGAGTTAGTTCTTTGGTAGGGAATTTGGGTCCCTTATTTATGATATCATATCATCTGCAAACAAAGCTTGATGACTTTCTTTTTAATTTGAACCTGCTTTATCTCCTTTTGTTGTCTTATTGCTATAGCCAGAACTTTAAGAACTGTGTTGAAGAGATATGGAGATAGTGGACAGCCTTGACTAGTTCCTGATTTTAGTGGAAACACTTTGAGTTTCTCTCCATTTAATTTGATGTTGACTGTCAGATTGCTGTATATTTCTTTTGTTATTTTTAGATATTTTCCTTATATCCCTGATCTCTCAAAGACCTTTGCATAAAGGGCTTTTGGATTTTTTTGAATGTTGTTTAAGAATCTAGAGAGATGATCATATGATTTTTTCTTTCAGTTTATTTATATGATGGATTACATTGATAGATTTTCATATGTTGATCCATCCCTGTATCTCTGGGATAAAGCCTACTTGATCCTGTTGGATGATTTTTCTTGATGTTTTCTTGGATTCAGTTTGCCAATATCTTATTGAGCATTTTTGCATACTTGTTCATGAGTGAGATTGGTCTGTAATTCTCTTTCTTCATTGAGTCTTTGGTATCAGGGTAACTTCAGCTTCATAAAAAGAGTTTGGCTTCTGTTTTTATTATGTGGAACACTGATGGGGAGAAAACAACTGGCAAATAGGATTAATCAGGCTAGCTTTAGTATCAGCTTTATTAAGGGAAAGAAGGGGATAACTTACAAAACCAAGGTTCCAATGAAGAGCAGGAAAGAGAAGGGGAGGCAGGGAGCACACCCACAAAATTTATAAGTAAATATTAGTCTAAGGGGATCCCGCCCTTCAAGCAAGGTGATTGGCTGGGTTTCCCCTACATCACCCCCTTTTGTCTAAATAAGACAGAACCAAACCAAATACAACTGTATACAATAGGAACAAATAATAAATATAAAATTACAAATAGCAAACAATATTGAGCAAGAAACATATAACAAAAGTTTTACTGACATTCTATTCCAAGGAGTCTAAATAATGTAGAGAGTAACTACAATTATATAATCTTCAACTCTGTCAAAGATCTGAGAAGGGAAGTAATATTACTTAAGCAACCAGGAAGAACAAACAAGAAATTTCCAAAATGTGCAACAAATGACAGGGACAACTGACTACCTGGGCAATCACCCAAAGTCTCGTTTGTAACGTTGAGTCAACCAATTTTGGCTAAGGCCTAACATAACTGACATACCATTATCAAAGGCAAGAAACTTTTTTAGAACTATCCTACCCTGTCTTGGCAAGATAAGAAAATCCTGTTTTTTCCACTTATGGATATTTTGTATCTTTGTCAGTAGTCGAGGTATGGGCTTTTCTTTTGTCCAAAGGCCAGTTGTGCCAAGAAGAAGACAAGCTCTGAGTGGAGTGTCTTTGGTTCTCAATGTTCTCTCTGGACTAGAGCAGTGTTGCCAGGAGTGATTGTGTCTCGTTGGCACGGAATTCTAGGTTAGATTAAAGGGCATTTTCTACAGCTCTTCAAAGAGGTTGACGATTATCCTATCTATACTAAATATAATTTCTATGTATATAAAAAACCTGATTATCCTAAATATAAATATGACAAACATATATGACAATAGATTTATAATTTTTGATACCTATCTAACTTGAGGACTAAAAGAATAAACAACTGTTCAAATTATGAGAACAATGATCTCCAAAAGTAAACAATGTCATTACATAAATAATATCAGAGGTAAAAATGTACATTGCAATATGGTAAATATATCAATTTTTATTTTTTATATATATTTTTATATATACAAATATATATGTATATTTTAAACAGAGGTATAAGCATACTCTTATACAATAAATAGAGGTATAAGCCTACTCACATTTAATATTCAATATATCAAGCAAGGTGATTGGCTGGGCTTCCTCTACAGAACACTTTGACACTTTGAGGAGTATAGGTATTAGCTCTTCTTGGGAGTTCTGGTAAAATTCTGCACTAAAAACATCCAGCACTGATTTGTTTGTTTGTTTGTTTTCAGTTAGGAGGATCTTATTGCAAAATCTATTTCCTTGCAGTTTATAGGTCTATTTACACTGTTAACCTGGTCTTGATTTAATTTTGGTTGATTGTATCTATCTAGATATTTGTCCATTTCTTTTACATTTTTTTAGTTTTGTGGAGTAGAGGTTTTTGTAGTATGACCTAATGATTTTCTGAATTTCCTCAGTGTCTGTTGTTATTTCCTTCCTTTCATTTCTGACTTTGTTAATTCGTATGCTTACTCTCTTCCTTTTTGTTTTGTTTGTGTAAGGATTTGTCTATCTGGATTTTGTCAAAAAACTAGCTCTTTGTCTCATTGAGTCTTTATTTTCTTTGTTTCTATTTTGTTGATTTTAGCCCTCAATTGGATTATTTCCTCTCTTCTACTCCTCTTGAGTGCATCTGATTTTTTTTTGTTGTTCTACATCTTTCAGGTGTGCTGTTAAGTCACTGATGTGAGCTTTCTCCACTTTCCTTATGTTGGCACTTATTGCTATCAACTCTCCTCTCAGCAATGCTTTCATAGTGTCCCATAGGCTTGGGTAAATTGTGCCTTCATTTTTGTTTAATTCTAGGAAGTCTTTAATTTTTTTCTGTATTTATTCTATGAGCCAGTTGTGGTTCAACAGTCCACTGTTCAATTTCCATTAGTTTGTAGGCTTTCTGCAAGTAGTGTGGTTATTAAATTCTAACTTTAAACCATAGTGATCCAATAAGATACAGGAGGTTATTCCATTTGTTTTTTGGTATCTGTGGAGGTTTATTTTGTTACCGAGTATGTGGTCAATTTTATAGAAGATTCAATGAGGTTCTGAGAAGAAAGTATATTCTTTTGTGTTTGGGTATAATTTTCTGTAGATATCTGTTATGTCCATTTGATTAATGACTTCTGTTAGTTCTCTTATTTCTTTTATAAATTTCTGTCTGGTTTACCCATCCATTGGCCAAAGTGAAGTGTTGAAGTCTTCTATAATTAGTGTGTGGTGTTTGATGTGTGATTTAAGATGCAATAATTTTTCTTTTACATAGGTGGGTACTCTGTAATAGGAGCATAAGGATTCAGAATTGTTACTTAGTTTTAATCAGTTGTACCTATTATGAGTATAAAGTGTTCTTCTGATTGATTTTAGTTTGAAATCTATTTTGTTAGAAATTAGGATAGCTACACCTGCCTGTTCCCTATGTCTATTTGATTGGAAAACCTATTCCTAACCCTTTACTCTGAGGTAATATCTGTCTTTGAGGTTGAGGAGTATTTCTTGTTTACAGCAGAAGGCTGGATCCTGTTTTCATATCAATTCTCTTAGTCTGCGTCTTTATATAGGTGAATTGAATCCATTGCTATTAAGAGATATTAATGAGAAGTGGTTGTTAATTAAGGTTATTTTTGGTAGCTTGTATGTTTCCCTTCTTTGGGTTTTGCTGGTGGGAGATTATCTGTTGCCTGTGTTTTTGTGGATTCAGTTAGCTTCCTTGGGTTAAGGTTTTCCTCCTAGTACTTTCTCTATTGCTGGGTTTGTGGATATGTGTTTTTTTTAAAAATCTGGTTTTGTCATGAAATATCATGTTTTCTCCAACTATGGTGATTGAAAGCTTTGCTGGGTATAGTAATCTGGGCATGTATCCATCATTTCATAGTCTCTACAGCACATCTGCCCAAAACCTTCTGGCTTTCATGGTTTCCATTGAGAAGTTGGATTTAATTTTGATAGGTCTAATGTTATATGTTACTTGATCCTTTTCCTTTGCAGCTCTTAATAGTCTTTCATTATTTGCTTAGGTTCCTCAGGAAATTCGGGATCAACCTACCCCTGGACCCAGCAATACCACTCTTGGGAATATACCCAAGAGAGGCCCTATCATACAACAAAAGTATATGCTCAACTATGTTCATAGCAGCATTGTT